>NC_051064.1:120042162-120278594 GCF_004664715.2 Peromyscus leucopus | reverse complement strand
TTATTCTTTTTATTATTGCAAAGGTTAGAAAGTCTCCCATACAGCCATACTCCTTCAGAGATAATTCTTCTTTAGTTGTGTGGGTTTCAGTTAACAAGAGAGAAACAAAGGGTTTGCCCAAGTATTTTTGGTATCAAAATTGATATCAGACCCTCCTAGGATTCTTCAATTGCAGCCAGTCAGTGAACAAAAAATGCAGGGTGTATCCTACAAGTGTTGGGAGGGAGGTTGTAGCACAACAGGGAAGGCTTCCTGGTCTATCTGAGTCCTGCTGTGAACACCATTGGGCACCACAGTGAGCATGGTGGTCCCCTCCATGATGAGAAGTAGGAATATCCTAATATGAGAGAGGCAGCGCATGCAGAATCCTGGGAGTAAGCATGGGAATTTTGTTCATAGAGAGAGGAGATGGAAGAGACAGCTGTGTGCTGAGGCTGAGTCTCCACAGAGCAGGAGGTTTAGGAATGGCCTGTGAACCGGCCTCAAATGACAGGGTTTGGGAGCTCTTAGAAGGCTTTCAGCAGGGACCAGTAGGAACAATATGAAGACTTTGAAAAAACCACTACAGGGCTCACATGAAGAACATGTTGGGGAAGACAAATGCCCAGCACTGAAAAGGGAAGTGGACACAAAGTCCTGCCCCTAAACAAGAACTTATTTCCAATTGATCTCTATCAAGAAAGGGAAAAACAGTTTTCTTCAATAGAGTGTCACTGCCATATCAGGTACATTCTATGGCTGGCCACATGCTCGGGAGCAGTTGGCCAACAGGAGACTTTCTCCATGGATTTGGTTTTGGTTTGGATTTTTTTTGTTTGTTTGATTTCTTTCTCTTAGGTTTGTTGTTGTTGTTGTTTCTGTAGCTTGTTTTGCTTTGTTTTGTCTTGAAAGAAAGTGTGGGAGGGAAAAGAGCATGAGATTGAGTGGAGAGGGTCTGGAGAAGTTGGGGAAAGGAGAGACATGCTCAACTTATATTATATGAAAATAATTTTTTAAAATTAAAGAAAAGAAAAGACTGTATTGAGGAGAAAAACAGAGGCAAAGGGTAGGTTGTATGGCCCACAGTCAGGACAAATCTTTGTCACCCGCCAGTCCCACAGCCACTCAGACCCAACCAAGTAAACACAGAGACTTCTATTAGTTACAAACTGTATGGCTGTGGCAGGCTTCTTGCTAACTGTCCTTATAGCTTAAATTAGTCCATTCACACAAATCCATACCCTGTCATGTAGCTTGTGGCTTACCAGCATCTTTTCATGCTGCTTGTCAGGGTGATGGCTGGCAGTGACTCCTTCTGCCTTCCTGTTCTTTAATTTCTCCTTTCTGTTAGTCCTGCCTATACTTCCTGCCTAGCCACGGCCAGTCAGGTTTTATTTATTGACAAATCAGAGCAACTTGACATACAGACCATCCCATAGCACAGCCAAGTGCAGACCATCTTAGACACCTGCACTCAGGCCCGTGGTCCTAATCATCCTCTATTTGGACCTGCTGGGTAAAGGTACAAGGATCCCAAGAACAGGCTCCCACAGGACATACAGAACATCCCACAGCACTCCCCCCCCCCCTTTTTTTTTTTTCAAAAAAGAAGGTTTTAACCTTAACAAAGTAAAATTACATGTAATTTGGGAATTTGGGTGTAGCTTTTCTTACTACTCCCTGCTGGAGGAGGGTGCTGTATCTTATGGGGATACAAAGAAAATTTTAGCATTATGGAATAGTCCATGAGGCTGTATTGTCTGAGCCAGTTGCCTTCAGACCATTCTGGATGTTGGATCATCTGGGCCATGGTGTCATTGGAGACCTTTCAGGGGGTCTTGGCTGGTCAAACCTGATGTATCTTAATCTGGAACAAATCCATAGCCTCTTGCTTTCTGTGAAAACAAAAGCAGAGTCTCCTTTCCAAAGTAACACATCCTTATATCCAAATTTTGAATTCAAGGAATCTTTAATATATACATATTGATTTGACTCAACATCTTTTACGATCAAATGTTTTTCTGCAGTTAAAAATCTCAAAGACAATATAATCCAGACTCTCTGTGTGATATCCATCTTTACATGGCTTATTTTTTTATATTACTTTTACTTTTTCTATAAAGACTTTATTTTTTTAAAACTTTCTATTTCTTTATATAACTGTCTATGTTACTTTTCTTCTCTCTTCCAAGCCTATGTACATTTTTACACACATTGTAAAGCATTTAAAGTCTTATTCCATCTGAATCTGTCTTATTGTGAATCTATTGCTTTAAAATACGGCATTTGTAAGCCTAAACAGCACTATGGCTCCTGGCTCCCCCCACCTCAGCTTCCCAACATGGCGGTGGTAGTTTACTGCCAGCTCTGGGAGCTACCATGGGTCTATGCTTTTATCCAAGCAGTGTGTAGCCCATAAACCTCCTTTTTTTTTTTTTTTTTTTTTTTTTTTTGTACTAGCAAAGGCTAAATCCACCATGTAGCTTAATATGCCATTTGCAGAGGCCTCATTCCCGACATAAGGCAGATCAAAAGCACACGCTAGGAACCTGCCTGTAGCTCAAACCGGCAACTGCCGTTCATTTGAAAGAGACAATTAGGAAGCTGATTTTAGCTCCGTTTTAGAATCTTTTCTCAGGTTTTAGGTGGAAACTCTTGCCAACACGTTGGGCGCCAAATGTAGATGTAACCAACCGTCTTATTAAATAAGAAACACAGAACCTATGTAAAAGAGAAAGCCAAGAGGTCAGAGCTCAGAGCTAAAATCTTCCTTCCTCCTGTGGTGCTCCTACCTCTCTGAAAGAGACCTACTTTCTGTGTGTTTGTCTTTAGATAGTCTTTCTGTTCTGCCTTCTCATTGGTTGTAAACCCAAACACGTGACTGATTCGTAACTGCCTGTAAGTACAGCCATCCAGGTTTAAAGGCGTATGTCTCCAATGATGGCTGTATCCCTGAACACACAGAGACTTACCTAGCTCTGCCTACCAAGTGCTGATATTAAAGGCGTGTGCCACCACCGCCTCGCTCTTGCTATGGCTCTAATAGCTCTGACCTCAGGCAACTTTATTATCATACAATTAAAATCACATTTCAGTACAAATAAAATACCACCATAGTCGGTGGAGATGCTGATGCAGAACTGCTGGCAGAGATGATGGGCTCCTGACCTGGGCTGAAAGGAAGGACAGAGGGCAGGGTCATCAGCAGTAGAGTAGTCAGGAGAGGGAATGAAAACAGAGGAAGAGAAGACTGAGGATGTCTAGAAGTCTCTTTCATATTTCTACTGCAATGAAAAGCAATTCCCACCTTAACCATTGTCTTGCTGGTTAGTGTATGAGTGGTGTCTTAGTTTGGACTATTGTGAATAGAGGTTGGAAATTTCCTTTACATGTCTTTCCCTGAGCATGTGTTTCTATGTGGCTTGGTGTTTTAAACATTGTTTCAGAACTGTAGTTAACATATGTATTGAGGGGCAATGCTTTAAGTGTGTTCAACGTTAGGAAACACAGCCAGGCACACACTAAGGCGATCATTTTAATTTACTCTTGCATTGGATCCAGTTACTCTTGTCAACACTAGATATCTGTTACTGTAGCCATGCTGGTAGGTGTGTGGGGATGTGAGATGGAGAACAGGCGGGTGGGCATTGGCACTGTGGTGTTCTCCTGCAATTTCCAGATGAGTAACAGTGCTGAGGACCTGAGCCTCATCAGTGCTCACTAGACAGCTGCCTTGTGAAATGCCCTTAAATATTGTTCACTGTTCCATTGGAGCATCTGTTGTTATGTTTGTGCTTTTCTAATCTTTTCTATAAATATTTTGAGTACTCACTTTGCTTATGTTAGATTATTATTTTTCCCTCCATGGAAAGTGCTCTTTTAAAGAAGTCTTACCTTTGTTTCCCTTAAAATGATAAATATATTTATCAATTTGATTTCAAAAACTGGTTGCTTTAGATTAAACTCAAGTCCTAAGTACACCCAGAATTGATCATCTGTGTGCAGAGGGAGGTAGGAGTAAACAGGGAAGAAATGATTTTGCTGCTCCCTTTTCCACATAGTTCATCAGCCTTCCCTGGGAAGACTCCAGTGTCTCCAGTGCATTGCACACATGAACCTCTGTCATTACTGTTAGTTATTTGGCAGCACTCTTACCCTGCGAGGAAATGTCATGAAACACGAAAGAATTCAACAAAGAGTTTTATTAAGATAGAAAAGAGAGACAGATGTGACAGGCCTGTAAAAAGACATGTGAATAAAGATGGAGTTGGAAACATGGCGCAGGCTTATAAAGCCTGGCCACACCTGTGCACACAGGCCCATGTGGCCATTGCACACATGCGCGTAGATCACATGGTTGGGCTGTGTGCTTTACACAACCATGCAAAGCCATGGGGTCCTGGTCCCTCGAAACGTTTTGACCTGGAAATGGCTAGACAGAAGTCACTAGGTCCACCTGGCATGCACAAACATGAACAACCATGGGTGCTGTTGTGAATCCCTATCATCCCGGACTCTTGTTTGTTTGTTTGTTTTTAAATGGCAGATGAGAGGGGATAGGGTATCCTTTCTCTCAAACACTGCTTCTGGCTGAATAATGGGTGTTGGTTGGCTCTTGGGGAAAAGGGGAAGGTGGCTTCTGAAGTCCTGGGATGATGATGGGAGTCCTGGAATGAAGTTCTGCTGGCCCCTTGTTCTGCAGCTGTCCATCCTTTGTGTTGTGGCTGGGAGCCTCTTCTCTGACAAGATACTGGTGACAGAGAAAAAGCTTAGAGAAAAAAGATTCATTATTACTTTTTTTTGGAGTTGACATTTATCTGAGGTAGATCTGGCCTTAGTACTCTGCTTAATTTTTACCCGAGACAAGCCTTATTAGAGGTAGTTTATTTAAGACACCTGCTCCCTTCATTAGTTTAGCATTTAGGAAATGCATGTGATCAGTTGCTGAGTATTGAACAATGATAGGCTGTTATATTACATTTTTTCTTACCGCCTGGATATCTCTGATGGTCCTTTTGCCCCCGGCTCTGTGTGGCCCTAGTTTGGAAAGGAAGGGGTGATACCTTATTCCTCTGGAATTGGTGATAAGTTAGTGGTTCGTGAGGTCCTCTGGAGCTTGAGAGTACAAGGCCCTGCTTGTTTTACTGTATAGGAAGAGAGATTTTCCTGGGATGGAGGTGAGAGAAAAGGTTTTAGATGAGACAGGTGAACCCAGTGAGGAAAGCCCTCGAGTTTAGCAGCTGTAGGAGTCACAGGAATTACCTTGAAGGGTCCCTGACACTTAGGGGGAAGGGGGGAAGGGCGCTGGCCTGGAGGGAAGAGAAGAACCTGATCCCCATGTGGACTGGAGGTGGACAATTATTGTCACATGGCTGTGGTAATGAACAGTCTGTAAAGCTCCATAACATAGACCTTAGGTGACATAAAAGGAGAGTTAACTGGCTATCTGGAACAGTTGGAGGGTCGGATAAAAGACCTGGTATTAGAACTGGCCTTCCATACATTAGTTCAAATGGAGAAATTGAAAGAGGCTTTTGAGGAAGAGCCCAGAACCTGAGAAGAGACAGAGGCAATAATCTTACCCAGTCAAGGTGAAGTTCCTGTGATATCTTAGTAAGAATAGTTTTTAAAGACAGGTTGATAGGGTCCACCTTTCCTGAGGATTGAAGATGGTATGGGATATGAAAATGCCAAGGAATGTTAAGAGCCTTAGCTAGTGTTTGAGAAATCTGAGAGGTGAACTCCGGGCCATTGTAAGCCTGAAGGGAAGCAGGACCCCAAACCGAGGAATAATTTCTTGGAGAAGGAGGTCTGCAAAACATGCCAACCATGGGGGCTGTTGTGAATCCCTATCAATTACTCATGGGACTGTATGTGTGAGGGCCTGTGTCTGAATGACATGTATTCTGTCCTCATCTAATGCTTTCTCTCTCTCTCTTTCTCTCTCTCTCTCTCTCTCTCTCTCTCTCTCTCTCTCTCTCTCTCTTGGTTTTTCGAGACAAGTTTTCTTTGTGTAGCTTTGCACCTTTCCTAGATCTCGCTCTGTAGACCAGACTGGCCTCAAACTCACAAAGATCTGCCTGCCTATGCCTCCCGAGTGCTGGGATTAAAGGCGTGCCCCACTACAGCCTGGCCTAATGTTTACTATATTTTGCATATGTTTGTGGTGTGTGTGTGTGTGTGTGTGTGTGTGTTCAGAGACTGATTGGGGATCCTTCCTCAATTGCTCTCACCTTATTCATTGAGACGGTTGGCCCCTGAGCTTTCATTTCAGTTGGTGTAGCTAGGAGCCTCTTACCATGAGCATCTCTTCTCTCCCTTCCCAGGGATGGGATGAGAATGTGAGACTGCATGCAACATGTCATGTGTTATATGGTGTTTCCAGGAGTTTTGTGAGATGCTTTAGATATTCATCACAATATGAGACATGGGTGTCATCAGCCTCACTTGATAGATGAAGAGACTGGGGTTCAGTAACTTGATAAGTGTGCATGGTAACTGAACAGTGTGCTCAGAACCCACACCCCAGCCTTTCTTTTCTTAATTAAAAAGTATTATTTTTTTATTTTATGTGTATGGGTTTTTGCCTACATACATGTTTGTGCACCATGTCTATCTCTTGCCTGTGGAGATGAGAGGAAAGGGTCAGATCCCCTGGAACTGGAGGCACAGGCAGCTCTGAACTAGCTAGTTTCCTGGAACAGCAGTCAGTGCTCCTAACCTCTGAGCCATGTCTCCAGCCTGTATCTTCCCTTTCTCCCTCTATAGCTGACATGTGTCAGATGATACATAGATGAATGTGATTCCGTTACAGGCCCCACCATGTGGATGATTCCAGGGCAGAACCAAAGCTGGGTTTCTGAGTTTATCCTGCTTGGCTTCTCCAGTGACCTCACGACCAACAGCATCCTCTTCATTGTGTTCCTTCTCATCTACCTGAGCTCAGTCCTGGGCAATGGGCTCATCATCATGCTGATCTGCCTGGACACACAACTGCACACTCCCATGTACTTCTTCCTCTGTATACTTGCCCTGTTGGATATGTGCTATGTCACCACCACCATGCCCCAGATGTTGGTGCATCTTCTTGCTCACTCTCAGACCATCTCCTTTGCTTGCTGCTGGCTGCAGATGTATGTGTTTGGTTCTCTGGCTGCTTCTGAAAGCACCTTGTTTGTTGTCATGGCTTATGACAGATATGTGGCCATTTGCTACCCACTTCATTATACTGTCATCCTCAACTGGGGACTGTGCATACAGTTGGCAGCTGGGTCTTGTGTCTATGGTTTCCTCTCTGCTTTGTTACATACTTTCTTCACCATGAGTCTGCCATATTGTGGGCCCAACAAGGTCAACCACTACTTCTGTGAAGGTCCTTCAGTGCGTAGCCTGGCTTGTATGGATACCCACATGATTGAGATGGTGGACCAGCTCTTGACTGTTTTTATGGCTATTATTCCAATTTCCCTCATTGTGGCCTCCTATGTTCATATTGCCATGGCAATTATGAAGATCAAGTCCACCCAGGGCCGCTGTAAGGCTTTTTCTACCTGTGCCTCCCACCTGACTGTGGTCACACTCTTCTATGTTCCAGCCACTTACATCTACATTAGGCCCAATTCCAGCTACTCTCCTGATCGAGACAAGCAGGTCTCACTCTTTTACAATGCCTTCACAGCCTTGCTCAACCCCATGGTCTACAGTCTGAGGAACAAAGACATCAAGAGGGCATTTCTCAAGGTGACAGGGCATGGTAGGGTAGATTAGTTAACCACAATCCAGGGGAAGTTGGAGTGATCATCCCTTTTTGGTAAAGGGATAACATCTTTTATTTTATTATTATTATTATTATTTTTTTTTTTTGGTTTTTTCAAGACAGGGTTTCTCTTGTGTAGCTTTGCGCCTTTCCTGGAATTCACTTGGTAGCCCAGGCTGCCCTTGAACTCACAGAGATCCCCCTGCCTCTGCCTCCCGAGTGCTGGGATTAAAGGCGTGTGCCACCACCACCCGGCTAGGACAACATCTTTTTTTAATTAGCTGTCCTATGCGTTTGACCAACATAGCACTTGATAACTAGGTCAATCCACTGTGAAACCAAGGTGGCTATCTTGATTGACAGGCTACACTAAGGTACAATTCCAAACACCTCAGTAATCTTACTTGATCATTGCTGCAAAGACCCATTTTTTTGTTCTATCTTAGCTGTAGGTTGGGAATGACCTTCTGACCTCTCACATCCATCCTGAAGTAGGAATGTTATAGCCAACATTGATCACCCTAGAACAGAAGGAGAGGAACAGTGGACAAACTCACAATGACTCAGCTCCCAAGAGTGACCTGCTTCTCTGTCCACACGTTCTTTTGGCCAAAGCAAGTAGCATGGTCCAGCCTGACAGCAGCAGGTGGAAAGTTTTTTGTCTAGACAGATGTAATACAAGTTCTGTGGCCGTGGTCTGATATGTTGGCTGCTCTACTTAGAAGGCAGCAAGTAGTATTCATTATGTAGTCTGGAATATTTTTAGAAAATAACAGCATACCTATAAACCAATACAAAACATGCTAACTGTTGATAGCATGATAGTAGAGACAGCAGAAGGCTGAGACCTATATGCTAACACAGTGTGTGTTTTCATGATAGAAGTGAGTTGATAGATTGTGGAAAAGCAGTAATATAACTCAGAGAACAAACTTCACACATGAATTCAGTGTGTTCTATGGGGAAACATGATGACCTCATCTGTCAAAAGACCACTCTAGAATGAAGAAAGCTGGATTCTTCTCAGAGCCTTCCCAACTTTTCTCCTCACAGGCAGAAGCCAAGGGCATGTCCAACTGTTGACTATGACTGCTGGCTCCTTTCTACCCTTTCCTGGTGGTGGGTATGGATTACCTCTCATCTTCAGAGTACCTCTTACCTGACCATCAGCAGATTCCTTTCTCATTTAGTGCCTGAATTATTCTTTCCTAAGGGGACCTCAGGCCCTCCGGTTTTATTCTGGGGTCACATATTTTTGGATAATGGGTACCTTTCATTTATAGTTAATCCTCATTATAAGTGTGTGTGTGTGTGTGTGTGTGTGTGTGTGTGTGTGTGTATAATTTTTTTTTTTTTTTTTTAGAATTCTCCCATTTCCTAGACTATCAGGAACTGTTCACATTCCTGAAGACAGTCTTTAACTTTCAGTCTTTGTTCATCTCCTCTGCAGTGCTGTGATTACAGGATGGGACACCATACAGAGGAGAATTTTTGCTTCTTTGATGATGTCCTTTGTGTTATAAAAGTTTTTACTTTGATATAATACAATTCATATACTTTTTTAAAAAAATAAAGATGGATTTTACTTAGGTAGCCCAATCACTTCTGGAACTCACTGCAGACCTGGCTGGCATCAAATGCAGCATCCTCCAATCTCTGACCTAGTAGTGCTAGAACTAAACATATACTTCACACCACCTGACCAAGCATTTTGTCTCCTGTCATTTTGCAGTAGACCTAAAAAATTATTTCTTGATCCAATATCATGAAAATTTACTAGATTTTGATCCTTTCTGAATGAATTATTTTGTATGATATGTGGGAAGGGCCCATTTACATTCATTTTTATGTGGATATCTATGTATGTAGTCAGACTTCCTCTTCAGACTTTCTTGGACCGCCAGCCCTCAAACAATGACATGGAGCCTTATTTTCTTACTTCTGTATATCTTACTTTCACTCTTACTCCATGGCTGGCTGTGTGGCTGGGTGGGTGGCCCCCTAGCTTCCTCTCCTCCTTTTCTCTCTCCTTCTTATTCTCCCAGATTTCTCCTTCTATTTATCCTCTCTGTCTGCCAGCCCCACCTATTTCTCTCTCCTGCCTAGCTATTGGCTATTCACCTCTTTATTAGACCATCAGGTGTTTTAGACAGGCACAGTAACACAGTTTCACAGAGTTAAACATATGCAACATAAACAAAAGTAACAACCTTTCTTGCAGGCTGCATGAATATATCATAGAGATCCAGTTGTGTATTAAAGCTGAACTTTGACGGGCTAAGTGTCTGTCAAAAGGCAAATACATTTATTATGAATATTTGGTGTTACTCAGCCTTTAATATTTCAGCAGTCTTCTGCTATGAAATCCTTGTGTGCCCAGACCTATTGGTAAACAGTTCAGCTCCCCAGATATGCTGAACCTACTAAGTTACTAACTGCCCTGCTGAGCTTAGGAGACAAGCTGGCAGGAGACAAACCCTGTGCTAATGAAGCTCAGACCATTCCCTCTCTTGAGGAGGCCTAGTGGTTCTCTAGAGCACTTTGAAAACAAAAGAGGTTTTTACATATCATGGTGAGAGGTCAAACAACATTCCTGAGGAGGCAGGGAAAGAGGGGACCAGGGAAAGAAAAGGCAGGCATTTTCTGTAGACAGAGAGAGAACAGCATGGGGAGAGAGAAGAGAGGATGGCAGAGGTTCCTTATGGGTATGCAGATCTTGGGTAGAGTTTTCTGAGAGCCAGGAGTAGAGAGTAGCAGAGATGGAGAAAGAGGATACAGAGGATGAAGATGAGGTTGAAAACATAGGAGTTAGTCATTAGCTGGACTATGAGTTAGGGAACTAGAAAGAACTGTAGTTATGGAGACAAGATTTCATTCCAGAGAAATAAAGTAGATGGATATAGAGCTTGTAATGTCTAGAGTTATTCCTGTCTTGAATGCCTGGTGGAACTATAGCTGAATTGATGTAATTTTGTTTTAGAGGAATAAAGTTAACAGACATAAGAATATAGTGTATGTAGATTGTTTTCCCTGATATCCCACCTTGGACATAGCAAAGCCCCCTTGGTACCTAGGTAATCAATAAACCTTAAAATAATATTTGTAGTGGGTAGCCATTCCTGCTTTGATCTGGAAATTCCAACCCCCATTGAGGCTTCAGGAACTGTCACGCCTACAAGGCAGGGTCAAGGGAGGTGCCAGGAGACCCTAGATCTAGGTGGGCCAGCACGCTCTTTGTTCCTGGACCCTCAATGGTGGAGGTTGACCGAGCAAAGCTCCAGAGAACACTGCTGGACTTCGATACACCTTCCCCAGACCCCACAACCTACCTTTCCATTTTTTGTAAGTTACCCACTAAAAAAATCTTCCTTTTAACTACGTGGAGTAGCCATAGTAATTTGACCAATATCAGCTCAGTTGGTAGAGCATGAGACTCTTAATCTCAGGGTCGTGGGTTCGTGTCCCACGTTGGGCGCTCAAAAAAATCAGTAGCCTTCATATACACAAATGATAAAAGGGCTGAAAATGAAGTCAGAGAAACATCACCCTTTACAATAGCCACAAATAATGTAAAATACCTTGGGATAATACTATCTAAACATGTGAAGGACCTTTTTGATAAGAACTTTAAATCTCTAAAGAAAGAAATTGAAGAAGATATCAGAAAATGGAAGGCTCTCCCATGCTCATGGATAGGTAGGATTAACATAGTAAAAGTGGCAATCTTACCAAAAGCAATCTACAGATTCAATGCAATCCCCATCAAAATCCCAACACAATTCTTCACAGACTTGAAAAGAAAAATATGGAAATATTTTATCATATGGAAAAAATTCCTATGGAAATTCATATTGGAAAAACAAAAGACCCAGGATAGCTAAAAGAATCCTATACGATAAAGCAACCTTTGGAGGCATCACCATCCCTGACCTCAAACTCTACTGTAGAGCTATAGTAATAAAAACAGCTTGGCACTGGTATAAAACCTGACATACGGACCAATGGAATTGAATTGAAGACCCTGACTTTAATCCATGCACATATGAACACCTGGTTTTTGACAAAGGAGCCAAAACTATACAATGGAAAAAAGAAAGTATCTTCAACAAATGGTGCTAGCATAACTGGATGTCAATATGTAAAAGATTACAAATAGATCCATATCTGTCACCATGCACAAAACTCAAGTCCAAGTGGATCAAAGACCTGAACAAAAATCCAGTTGCACTAAACTTAATAGAAAAGAAAGTAGGATGCACTCTTGAATGCATTGGCACAGGAGACCATTTCCTAAATAAAACACCAACAGCACAGACTCTGAGCACAACAATTAATAAATGGGACCTCTCAAAATTGAGAAACTTTTGCAGGGCAAAAGACACAGTCAATAAGACAAAAAGACAGCCAACAGAATGGGAAAAGATCTTCACCAACCCCACATCTGACAGAGCATCGATCTCCACAGTATATAAAGAACTCAAGAAACTAGACATTAAAATATTGAACAGTTCATTAAAAAATGGGTTAAAGAGCTAAACAGAGAATTCACAAAACAAGAACCACAAATGGCTCAAAGACATTTAAAGAAATGCTCAACATCCTTAATCATCAGAGAAATGCAAATCAAAACGACTTTGAGATACCACCTTACACCTGTCAGAATGGCTAGGATCAAAAACAGCAATGACAGTCTATGTTGGAGAGGATGTGGAGCAAAGGGAACACTCCTCCACTGTTGGGGGGAATGTAAGCTTGTACAACCACTGTGGAAATCAGTATGAGTATGGCGGTTTCTCAGGAAATTAGGAATCGAACTACCTCAAGACACAGCCATCCCACTCTTGAACATATACCCAAGGAATGCTGATTTATACCATAAAGATACATGCTCAGCTATGTTCATAGCAGCACTATTTGTAATAGCCAGAACCTGGAAACAACCTAGATGCCCGTCAATGGAAGAATGGATGAAAAAAAATGTGGAACATATACACAATGGAGTACTACTCAGCAGAGAAAAACAATGAAAGCATGAAATTCGCATGCAAATGGATAGAACTAGAAAAATTCATTCTGAGTGAGGTTACCCAAATGCAGAAAAACAGTCATGGTATGTACTCACTCATAAGTGGATTCTAGATGTAAAATAAAGAATAATCAGACTACAACCCATAGAACCATGGAGGCTATATATATAGCATGGAGGTCCCTAGGATGACTGTGGCTTATAATAAATTTTGGTTTTACTCAATTCCTGAGCAAGCCTCAATGAAACATCTCACTATTAAGATAAGAATACATACTCTATCAAGATGATAATACAAAAATAAATAAATTAGTTTATTTTAAACAATAAAAAATAAATAAAAATAGAAAAATTTGAAATATTAAACAAAACAAACAAACAAACAAACATTTTACTAAAGTTAAAAAGAGGGAGAACTAGGGACTCATCATTCTTTTTCACATTCTATTCTTTCCCTTGTTTTATATATTTTAAATTTCATAATTGCTTACTACAGCTAGCACAATGCAGACCCTGGCAACAAAAGTAGCTATTACAGTTAGTTAATCTTTCATTCTACTGGGCATGATAAATTTAATTCAGTAGTTATATACATCTTGATTGTCTTAGAGAATTATAAATTTATAAACTCAAGGTCCAGTTACTTTTGGGATACTATCCCTACTGGCTATGGGTGAGATAGGACCTCTATTGGTCTTTTCTGTATCCAACACACTGATTGCAAGCCCATTGTCACTTTGAGATCTTTGGCAGCAATTAACCATGCAGCTCACACACGATTGAGCCAGTATGATAATGAGTATTTAGAGATGGGTAATGCCTAGGGGGCACTCACCAACCTAAGACAGAGGACCTGTGTGGCCTGGGCAGGCATCTCCATGACGGGTAATGTGACCGGCTGTTGTCCCACGCAACCCAAGTCAGAAGCTCATTTTTTAATAAAAGTGGGACATGCAGGGGACTGGCCCCGTTTTTGGTAACTGTTGCCTTGCTTGCAGACCTTGACTTGATATCCTCCCAATGCTAATTTTCTGCCAGGTTCCACCCTCCTGAAAGCTTGAGTCTGTGATTTCCAAAGGCAGTTCTCTATGTTGTATTGAGGAAGAGGAACAAACTCATGCTATGGTTGTGTGTACATGGCTGTCAAACCTGAAAGTGGACAGCAGAGCACTGTCTGCTGTTGCTGGGATGTGGTAAAAATAGTGGTGAGGAGAAGCCAATCCAGGAAAGAGAACACTGTGCAGGACATTTGGTTATCACTTTTCTTGGAAGGAGAAATGTCTTCCAGTTAAGAGTCTATATTCGTGAGTGCATTGTGGCCCATGGGTTGGTTACATGGTTGTGAACAGCCATGGAACAGAATTGTAAAATTGGAGAGAATAAGTGTGGAGAGATCTGTGGGTAACCTTAGGAATTGGAAAAAATGTGAAGATGTTTTTGTCCCATGTGAATTCTCATAAAAGGTGTCATCAAAAGGACAGGCTATGAAGAAGTGAGTGGATGGGATGGCATTCTCTGAAGACACCCTGTCAACCCTTTCCTGGCCATCCTCTCCCTGACTGTCATGGTCATCTTCACTTCCTTCTCTGTATATAAAACCAGAAAACCATGTGAACGACTCATTTTACCAAATGATCCAGTTCTCACATGGTCAATTAGTGAAGCATTGCCTATGGGGGGGGCAATTAAGGAGTCCTTGGATGTAAGAGCTGTGGATCTGCTTCTCCTTCTTCCAAACTTGCCATCTTCTCCTTTAGGCCTGTGGGTTCACCTGGTGTAGATGGAAACCTCTAAAGTTTGACTTTCCCTTCATGTTGACCTCTGGGATGGTCCCATGACCACCATGGAGTAGGCCCAGCTCTGAAGAGCAGGAGTGGTTTTGTTTAGACCACAGGTACTGTCATTAGCTTGAACTCAAACAATCAAGCATGTTATAGACATGGCAAATTCAGCCTCACTCAAAAGGTTTGTGGCCAGGCCCTGGAGTTGGTTCTACCACTTACTAGATGGGTGATCATTGCCAAATCACTAAGATTTTTTTGGGACATTGTACATTATCTAGGCAATGGACCCGTAGGGCTATGTTTGAAAAACATCTTGGTACTGCAGTCCCTTAGAGCAACAATGAGGCTCTATTAAGTCTGCTTGTCATTTTAATCTTCACCTAAAAGGTGTAACATCCTCCCTGCCCCTAGGTTTTTGTTTTTACGTCTCTCTCTCTCTCTCTCTCTCTCTCTCTCTCTCTCTCTCTCTCTCTCTCTCTCTCTCTCTCTCTTGACAGAAATCAAATATGCTTTCTGTGGGATTTCGAGATTTTCCAATTTTTCCAAATTCTGTCCCCATCCTGTGACTGCTTTTTGGCCATGTTACTGACATCCATATCTAACTTGTGTGTGTGTGTGTGTGTATGTGTGTGTGTGTGTGTGTGTGTGTGTGTGTGTGTGTGTATCTCCCTTGAGCTCCTCCCTATCAATCTGTAATAAAAAATCCAAGACTAAACCCAACAGAGAAAGGTGGCTGTTTCAATACGTGACACTCAGTGGGTTCTGTCTGCTCCTCTCTGATCCTGTCTCCTCGTTTATCCTGGTGGAGAAGAACCTCTGCCTGGACTCCACTGCCTCTCCAGAGCTGAGGAGGACCAAGAGCAGGAGTGGGAAGAGTTGGGGTCAGAGCTGTGGGACAAGACTGAGTAACAGCACTGCAGGGGTCAGGGCTGGGTCAAGTGCTTCTGATTGGTGCTGATGGCCAATTACTAAGGTGCAAGTCCACCCATCATGGCAGTGTCATGGTGGCAACACAGGCCTCTGAACAGCGGTTGAGATCACTGTCATTGCTCATTGTTTCCAGCAGCAAAGGCGCCACAGTGAACAACTGCTGGAGCACAGGGCACAGGACAATGAGGTGCTCACCAGGCTGTGCAGAGTTCAGAGTGTGCTGCTTCACTTTCATTAGTGCCGTGACTCAAACTCTGGCCTCGAGCCTTCTATTTACTCGGGTGCTATACAGCTGAGCCACATTCCTAGACACTCTGCCCTTGCTTCCTGTACAATTTATTTAGTTGTCACTTTATAATGAACTGTTACTGTTGGCTGTGTTTAAGAAGCAGCTTACAGACTCCAACCTTTTATCATCAATCACTCTCTCCAGAAAGACTTTATAATCTTGTCTTCTCCTTCTGAATCCTTAGGAAACAAAGACATAGACAGAAGGCAGGGGATGGAGATTCCAAGTCATGTAACACCGGCCAGAACATGTGGCAGGGTCCTGACATCATCACATTTATCCTCTAGCCATCCTAGAAGGGAAGAGGCTACTATTGGAATTCTACAGAAGACAAAACCGAGGCAGAAAAACAAATAACAGCAAGTTAGACAGAACATGCTCCAGAGCTTGAGATATTTGGACGCAAATTCTTATTTGCATCTGAGAGACATGAGCCCTATGAATGTTTCCTCACCCCACTGGCATAAGATGTCACTGCCGACCTGCATGTGGCTATGCCATGCTTGACTCTTTTTGTTTGCTTGTTTATTTATATGACCATTTTTCCTGCATGTATGTATGAACAGCACATCCATCCCTGGTTCTGGAGACAGACAAGGGCACCAGGTCCTCTGGAACGGAAGATATACATGGTTGTGAGCTGCCACATGTGTGCTAGGAAACAAACTGCGGGTTCTGCAACAGCAGCACATCCCCTTTTTCTCACACCCACCCTCCAGACCCGATAGTTGTTGACTCTTCATTAGCACCAGAGTGGCTGAGCAACTTGCTCAGGTATTGCACAGCAGTAAAGGGAGGACTATGATTTGCCCCAAGGTGGTTGAGGAAGAAAGAGGAGTATACCTCAAACATAATCTCATTGAGTGTCAGGGCTCAGGGTTTGGACAGTAAAGGAGGAATCAGAATGAGAACTTAAGTCCCAGACCTGTGTCTCAGGTGACCAGGTCCCACCTCCTCTTCTCTGAGCTGCTCTTATTCCCCAATTAGTCTAGAGAAGGGAAAAGGTCAACCTCCTCCTCCTGTGGGTTCTTTCCTCTTACTCTGCTCCCAAGTGTCTCACTGCAGGGTTCTTGTTGACATCATCCAGGGATCATCTCAGCATCTCTACTGGGAACAGAAATGGTCCTTTCCCACCTCTCTGGGAGAGGCTCAGAGAGGAGTCAGGGTCATAAAACCTCAGTCTTTGGTCCTATTGGGAAGAGGTGAAGATGTCTGAGCTTGCCTTTGCTAAGCAGGATTTTATAGGGACCATCTTCAGGAATCCCAGCTGGCCTATTTGCAGAGGAAGTGAGATGTTCAGTCTCTCAAACTCTACAGTACCTTGGAATTTTTCTGGAGATTGTGCTGCCTAGATTCCCAATGTCTGGATTCAGTTGTTTTATAGGCCTAAATCGTAAGAGCAAGAAACAGCCACTCAGTGATACATTCCATGGATTTACAAATGGTAAGATGGTCACTGGTGTTTGGCTTGTATTTGTGGTTCAGGCATCTGTGGGTCTAGAAGTAATAATTAGTCAAGCCATCCATGTCAGGTCCTCTGTGCATGCATCTCAAACTCGCGAGAACCCTTCCCTCATCACCTGCTCTTCTTTCCTCTCTTTCTCAACCTTCACTTTGTACTTCCTTCTTCCTTTATCCATTTACTAATGTAATAAGAATTTACAGAGAGTTTTTCTGTTTCAAATCAAGTTGAGACATAAATAATATGGAGTCCTGAGCTAAAAGATCCCAAGTGAAGCAGAAAGCCATATCCCTGAGAGAGCAGTGATGGTCAATGTCTTTGAAGGCGTCTTCCACACCACAGAGTCACAGCTCGATGCACTGTGTGGGCAGAGCAATCATGATGGTTTTGTTTTCTTTTCTTTTCTTTTGGTGGGGTGGTTAGTCTGCTGTAGCCTAGCTCGGGCTTAATCTTGCTATATAGTCTAGTTTATGCTAGGACTCCTGATCTTAAGCCTTGCTTATTCAGATTTTGTAGGTTGAGGCTAACACATGTAGCTTTTTCTGTCTTGCCACTAAATCCTAAAATCTTTAATATGAGTCATTGGCTCATAAAATTAAGCTGCTCTTTTACTTGGACACTGCAAGAGAAGTAAACAATACCATGCTCTGGCTCACTAAATGTTGTCTCCATGCCATAGAAATCACACCTCAAATTCTCTCTCCTTGGATCAATCACCCCAGGGTCTCCCACTTTCAGTCAGGAGGAGAAATCTCACCAGGAGAGCTGGTCTGTGGCTAGTCATCCAGCTCTGTCCTAGGAGGGCTCTGGTCTGTGCTGAGTCTCAATAATCTCAACTAGATGGACAATGTGTAGACTTTGTCTTCCTCTCCTCCCCACTTCAGAGCCTGTGTGCCAGAAGCAGAGAAGGTGACTGAGAGCCCGGCTCTGAGGACACACCTCTCAACCCCACTTCTCCCATGCTGAGCTTTCAATCTGAAACAAACCTCCCTCTCCAGGCCTTAGGTGCTCACCTGTAACACACAGGTAAGACTACTTCCTTCAGTGAACTGTTGTGACGTTAAGCTAAAGTTAGTGCAACAATAGCTGGAATGTACAGTTGACCCAATAAATATTAGTTCTTTTTTATTATTGCAAACATTAAAAAGTCTCCCATACAGCTATACTCCTTCAGAGACAATTCTTCCTTAGTTGTGTGGAGTTTCATTTAACAAAAGGGTAACAAATGTTTTGTCTAAGTTGTTTGGTGTCAAAATTGATATCAGACCCCTCTAGGATTCTTCAGATTGTAACTGACCAATGAACAAGAAATGCAGCAGGTACCAGAGTTAGGGATGGGAGGTGGAAGCATAACAGGGAAGGCTTCTGGCTAAGCTGAGTCCTGCTGTGGCAACAGTGTGGGCAACACAGTGCAGGTGTTTCCCCCCTCCATGATGAAAGCCAGGCAGTTTCTTAAGGGGGGAGAGGCAGAGGCATGTAGGACAGTGGGTATGCTTGCCCGGGGATTTGTGTGTGGAGAGAGCAGAGATGGAGGAGACAGTTGTGTGCTGAGCTTAGTCTCCACAGAGCAGGAGGTTTAGGAATGCCCTGTGCACTCACTTCAAATGATAGGGCATGGGAACTTGTAAAATGCTTTCAGCAGGGGCCACATAGGAGCAATCTGAAGACTTTGAAAAACCAATGCAGGAGTCACATGAAGAACTTGTTGGGGAAGACAAATGCCCAGCACTGAGAAAGGGAAGTGGACACAAAGTCCTGCCCCTAAACAAGAACTTATTTCCAATTGATCCCGATCAGGAAAGGGAAAAACAGTTTCCTTCAATAAAGTGTCACTGCCCATATCAGGTACATCTATGGCTGGCCACATGCTCGGAAGCAGTTGGCCAACAGGAGACTTTCTCCATCGATTTCATTATGTTTGTTTGTTTGTTATCATTGTCTTTCTTTTAGTTTATTTTATATATTTCTATATTTTTGTTTTATTTTGTCTTGTAAGAAAAAATGGGATGAAAGGATATAAATTTGGGTGGAGAAAAAAGGAAAAAAGCTACATACAGTACACCTGGAGTTGATTGTGTGCAGAGGGAGGTAGGAGTAAAAAAGGAAGAAATGACTTTCCTGCTCCCGTACCCACACGGTCCATCAGCCTTCCCTGGGAAGACTCCAGTGTCTCCAGTGCATTGCACACATGAACTTCTGTCATTACTCATGGAACCGTATGTGTGAGAGCCTGTGTCTGAATGACATGTGTTCTGTCTTCTTCATCTACTGCTTACTCTCTTTTGCATGTGTCTCTGCTGTGTGTGTGTGTATGTGTGTGTGTGTGTGTGTGTGTGTGTGTGTGTGTGTGTGTGTGTGTGTGTGTATCTGGTGAGAGAATGACATAGGGTTCTTCCTTAATTGCCTTCACCTTATTCCTTGAGGCTGAGTCTCTCAGTTGAACCCAGTGCTCATCATTTCATCTAGTGTAGCTAGCCCTCCTGTTCTGAGGATCCCCTGTCTCTGCCTTCCCAGAAGTGGAATGAGACTTTGAAACTGCATACGATATGTCATATATTACATGTTGTTTCCAGGAGTTCTGTGAGATGCTTTAGATATTCATTGTAATCCTGAGACAGGAGTGTCATCAACGTCATTTGATAGATGAAGAGACTGAGGCATTGGGATTTCAGTAACGTGAGAAGTGTGCACAGAAACTGAACAGTGTGCTCGAAAACCCAGACCCCAGCCTTTCTTTTTTAATTATAAAGTATTACTTTTTTGTATTTTTTTGTATTTGGGGTTTTGCCTGCCTGCATGCTTGTGCACCATGTGTATCTCTTCCCTGTGGAGGTCACAGGAGGGAGTCAAAACCCCTGGGTCTGGAGGCTCAGACAGCTCTGAACTAGCTGGTCCCCTGGAACAGTCAGTGCTCATAACCTCTGAGCCATGTCACCAGCCTATATCTTCCCTTTCTCCCTCTATAGCTGCCATGTGTCAGGTGACACATAAGTGAATGTGATTCCCTTACAGGCCACACCATGTGGATGATTCCAGGGCAGAACCAAAGCTGGGTTTCTGAGTTTATCCTGCTTGGCTTCTCCAGTGACCCCACGACCAACAGCATCCTCTTCATCGTGTTCCTTCTCATCTACCTATGCTCAGTCCTGGGCAATGGGCTCATCATCATGCTGATCTGCCTGGACACACAGCTGCACACTCCCATGTACTTCTTCCTCTGTATACTTGCCCTGTTGGATATGTGCTATGTCACCACCACCATGCCCCAGATGTTGGTGCATCTTCTTGCTCACTCTCAGACCATCTCCTTTGCTGGCTGCTGGATGCAGATGTATGTGTTTGGTTCTCTGGCTACTACTGAATGCACCTTGTTTGTTGTCATGGCTTATGACAGATATGTGGCCATTTGCTACCCACTGCGTTATACTGTCATCCTCAACTGGGGACTGTGCATTCGGTTGGCAGCCGGGTCTTGTGTCTGTGGTTTTCTCTCTGCTTTGTTACATACTTTCTTCACCATGAGTCTGCCATATTGTGGACCCAACAGGGTCAACCACTACTTCTGTGAAGGTCCTTCAGTGCGCAGCCTGGCTTGTATGGATACCCACATCATTGAGATGGTAGATCTGGTCCTGAGTGTTTTTGTGGTTGTTACTCCCATTTCCCTGATTGTGGCCTCCTACATTCATATTGCCAAGGCTATTCTCAAGATCAAGTCCACCCAGAGCCGCTGTAAGGCTTTCTCTACCTGTGCCTCCCACCTGACTGTGGTCACACTCTTCTATGGCCCAGCCTCTTACATCTACATGAGGCCCAACTCCAGCTACTCCCCTGAGCGAGACAAGCAGATCTCACTCTTTTACAATGCCTTCACAGCCTTGCTCAACCCCGTGGTCTACAGTCTGAGAAACAAAGACATCAAGAGGGCACTTCTCAAGGTGACAGGGCATGGTAGGGTAGACTAGCGAACCAGGATCCAGAAGAACCTGGAGTGGAGTATTTATTTTTTGAGAAAGCGACAGTGTCTTTATTTATGTAATTGGTCTGTGCATTTGAACCAACATAGTACTTGGTGATTGGGACAAATCACTGTGAAACCAAGGTGGCTGTCATGATTTACAGGCTACTTTATGGTACAATTCCAAACACCTCAGCAGTCTTACTGGATCATAGCTGCAAATATTCATCTGTTACTCATGTTTGTTGCTATAGGTTGAGAGTAAACTTCTGTCTTCTCACATCCACCCTGAAGGAGGAACCTTATAGCCAACATGTCACTCTAGGATAGAAGGAAAGAATAATGGACAAACTTTAATGACTTGGCTTCTCAAGAGTGACCTGCTTCTCTGTCCAAACATTCTTTTGGCCAAAGCAAGTAGTATGGATCAGCCTGACAGCAGGAGGTGGATATTATTTTTGTGTAGAGAGAAGCAATACTAGTTCTGTTGGCATGGATTATATGTTGTTTCCTCTATATAAAAGGCAGAAAGTAATGTACATTATGTGATCTGGTGTATTTCCCAGGAAACAACAGCATACCTATAAACCACCACAAAGCATGCTAACTGTGGATAGCATGACAGTAGAGACAGCAGAAGGCCGAGGCAGTATATGCTAAGTAACACAGCATGTGCTGTCAGGACAAAATTAAGCTGAATGTTTGTGGAACAGAACCAATACAGCTCAGATAACAAACTTCACACATAAATTCAGTATGGCCTATGGGGAAACATGATGACCTTTTCTGCCAAGTGGTGCAATGCTGGAAGTGAAGGGAGCTGGGGTCTCATCAGAACCTGCCAACATCTGCTCCAATTTTCAGGCAGCACCTAAGTGCAGGTTCCTCGGTTGAGTGTGACTTTGGCTCCTTTCTACCCTTGAATGGTGGTGGGCATGGATCACCTCTCATCTTCAGAGTAGCTCTTACTTGACCAATTAGCAAATTCCTGTAGCTGTAACCAACCGTCTTATTAAATAAGAAACACAGAACCAATGTAAAAGAGAAAGCCAAGAGGTCAGAGCTCAGAGCTAAACTCTCACCCTTCCTCCTGCCTTAGTTCAGGCTTCTCAAAAGAGAGCTATTTCCCTGTGTGTAAGTCGTTTCATAGTCATTCTGCCTTTTCATTGGTTGTAAACCCAAACACGTGACTGCCTCGTCACTGTCTGTATGTACAGCCCCCCAGGTCTTAAAGGCATATGTCTCCAATGCTGGCTGTTTCCCTGAACACACAGAGATATGGGATTAAAGGCGTGTGCCACCACCGCCACACTCTGTCTATGGCTCTAATAGCTCTGACCACCGGGCAACTTATTTATTAACATACAATCAAAATCACATTTCAGTACAATTAGAATACCACCACAAATTCCTCTCTGATTTAGCCTCTGAACTATTCTTTCCTAAGGAGGACTCAGGCCCTCTAGTTTTATCCTGGGGTCACATATTTTTGGAAAGTGGGAGAGTTTGTTCCTTTGATGATGTCCCTTGTAGTATAAAAGTGTTCACTTTAGTTAAATACAATTAAGGACTTTTTTTTTTAGACTGATTCACTTCATATAGCTCTGCCTGGCCTGGCACTCACTAGGTTGACCAGGCTGGCCTTGAACTCACACAGTTCCTCCAGCCTCTGTACCAGGCATGCTGGGATTAAAGGTGTGTGCCACCATTCCTGGCCAAATCCTTTCATTTCTTGTTATTTTGCAGTAGATCTAAGAAATTGTTTCTTGATCCCATATCATGAAAATTCACTCCTGTGTTTTGTTTTTAAGGTTTCTTTTATGTTTTGATCCATTCTGAGTTAACTTTGTGTATGGTATTGTTAATCCTGAGATTTGCATGAGAAAAATCAGCTCCCAATTTTGAGCCAAATTTGAAGCAATCTTTAATTAAATACTCACCAGGATGGACTGTGGTCAGGACCACTGTCCAGAATTCCCAGCAAGTAGCCCCAAGACACCTGTTGTAGGGGCTTTTAAATACAAAACCATATGGCCACCATAGTTTCCCATGTGGCTTTGATACTTTCCAAGAACAACAACTCCCAACATTGCAGGAAGTTACCTGGTCTTTGAGCAGGTGGGGCTTACAGGTTAACTTTGGGTCTTACATTCCCACTTGAGTTATATCCTGGGTTAAATCCTTGACTTTATGATGGGTCCTTCTTTATATTAGGATCTAATAACCATCAACTTAATGGTACCCAGACAGAAAATATTATGCAGTTAAAGTATCAGTGATGCAAGATCTAATAGTAATTAGCAGAAACAGAAGGGCCAAATGCCCTGTGATGGATGATATCAGAGTTATTATCTTGAAGGAGCCTAGAAATGGATGAAGTACCAATCATTTATTTCATCTCACACCTCCTTTTTGTAATTTTTTTTGTATATCCAGATTATAATCCTGAATGGTTTGTGTAGAAATAATAATATCCTCTTAAAGACATATAATACCTCTTTATTCTGTACAAAGCAGGCCAAATGCCCTATCATATTGTAGAACTATTTTAGTTAATGAATCTACTTGATGATAAATCTGTGACCATTTTCGTGGCATGCAAATTGGCATTGTAGGTAGCCTTTTGTCCCCTATGCCAAGGAGTTTCCTTTTGACTTAGCATTTCAGCCTGCTGGGGTGGGGGAGGGAGAGATGATGTACTCTCCTCTGTAACTACTTCTAGCTGAAAGTAGGGTACCTTTGTCAGAGCCCAGAAAAGCTGAAATGCTAGTCAAAGGCTAGGAAATGGTGCATTCATCAGAAGCATCTGGTTCCCTGATCCAGCTGAAAAGACAGGGGTAATCACAAGACTGGACTGGTTTACATCAGCTTTCAGAAAGTGCAGAGCTCAGCAATTTGCAGTCTGCAGGTGAGCCCTGGATTGTGTCTGACAGCCAAATGGAAATCTGCTGAGACAAATATGGACTAGAGACAGAAGTTAAAATTTAAGAACTTAAAGGAAAACCTTGCATTTGTAACTTTCAGGCCCATCATCCTAGTAATTAGTGAAGAGGAGAAGTCTCAAGGCCAGGAGAAAGGTCCTCTCCTCAGGAACAGACAAGTGGGGAAAATTAGGCTGTACTTGTCAGGAGTCCATTTGACCTGAGACAGGTGTATCCAAGTCTTAGGACTTCTTTAACTCATGAATTTTTAGTTCACAAAAGTAAAATTTCTAGATATATTAGCATTAATCTGTATTGAAATCCACCTTCTACAACATCTGGAATAGACCCACACCTTTGGGTCCTATCAAAAACTTTATAGCCTTGGGTTAAAAATCATGAACATTTTTACCTCTCTACAGAGAATCAGATATATAGTCTGGACAGACATGTTTTTAGCCCAATGAAAATCACCTTTAAGGAGATACTTAGAAGGCAACCAAAGGAATTTTAACATCTTGAGCCTGTGACTGAATAGCAAGAAGTCAGTGTTTTACATGCTTATCAGAACTCCGCTGATCAATGTTAAAATTCTGAATCTTTGAAATCTTAGTGTAACAACAACATAGAAGTGGGGGGGAATGAAATCTGATACATTTCCCATTTTTACATACCTTAACTCTTTTTTAATGCCTTTATAACTTTCATTTATATATGTTAAAATAATTTCCTAGACCCTCAGAACTTACTTAATCTTTTATATCCTCAGAGCTTTACATACCTTAGAACATTTTCTTAGACCCTCAGAATTTGTAGGGACTGTAAACCTTATTCTTTCTATCTAATCACTAAAGACATGAGTAACTATTATTGAGAACAGTAACTGCAAGGCATGTTCCTTTAGTGAAAAGTTACACCTGAAACCCGTTAGTTCTTTAATATGAAGCCTGTTACCAAGGCAACCCTGTCTGCCTTTTCTGAACAGGAGATCTAGTAGCTCTAGGTGAATTAACAAGGTGGCTGCAGCCTTGGAGGAAGGAGCAGGTTGCCTCCTGCCGCCTAGCTGACAAAGCTAGAGTTAGCCTAGACATTAATGTCATTAGATATCCGAGAAGGATAAATACAGCAGAAAATATAATCCAAATGGCTTATGTATCAATTGAAAGGATGGAAACTAGTACATAGTCCATTACCTAGATGATCATCTCAAGCTCCTATGGTCTCTGAGGCATTGGGGGCAGAGGTACCAGGGCAGCATCAATCTTTGGCTGCCAGGCCCAGATGATGAGAGGCTTTCCTGTGGAGGAGGAACTTGAGGGACTGACCTTACACTGTCTAGGCAAAGTGGGGTGTTGCTGGAGGGCTTCTCTCCAGGTTCCACCAAGCCCCGCAGTCCCACAATCCACATATAAAATAATCACTCAGAAGCTTATATCACTTATGAACTGTATGGCTGTGGCAGGCTTCTTGCTAACTGTTCTTATATCTTAAATTAATCCATTTCTATAAATCTATACCTTGCCACGCGGCTCATGGCTTACAGGTGTCTTTACATGCTGCTTGTCCTGGTGGTGGCTGGCCTTGACTCTCTCTCCCCTTTTTCCTGTTTCCCCAATTCTCCTCTCTTCTTGTCCCACCTATGCTTCCTTTCTGGTCACTGGACATCAGTGTTTTATTTATATAGAGCGATATCCACAGCAGTGGTGTAATCAACTCTCCAGTGTCCTGCTTGTCCACAGTCTGGGCTGGGTCCTGGCAGCAGGCAAGGCATTGGGGCAGTCTTTTCAAGTGGTTAGCACTACCAGAATCTAGGTGGAGTCATTGTCACTGTGCCCATTATCTTCTTGAAGACTTGGGGGGTCACTGTTAGCATCTGGAAGTCTCTGTCTGTCATAGTAAGTTTAAATATCATAAATGCCATTTTCAGCAGATCTCTGACAAGTTTGAGGACCATTATCTATTAACTCTTTCTGAGTTAAACAACCCTTGCCTGTTTTTTGTTTACGTAGTTTAGGCTACACCTTGAAAACATATACAGGAGGATAAATAAAGCTTTTTCCTGTATTAGTTCTATTAGCATTTAGCATGACTACAAGTATAATTCTGGACATATTAAAACTTAATCATATTCAACAGTTTATGATTAAAAATAATAGCTTCTGAATTGAAGCTCAAATCATGAATACATGCCATAGGGAGATTGGCAACTTTATTTTCCTGGTCCTTACATAGTTTACCATCATAGGATATAACAGTTTCTTGTATGACTCAGTGTACCAGAATAGCTACAGTTTAACAATGTTAGCAAAAACAAGGAGGTTAGGCATACACTCATTTGTTTCAATTGCTCTTCAAGACAGAGTTTCTCTGTGTTGCCCTGGATGTCCTGGAACTTGCTTATAGACCAGGGTGGCCTCAAACTCGTAGATTCGCCTTAGGCATACACTCTTAAATCAGTCTCTGTTAGCCTGAGTAGGCCTTAGGCAAGGATAGAACTATTTCGAGTCTGCTTGGGTCCTCATCTTGTTGCATCATAAGATAGAAATACATCTACCTCTAGTGTTTAATGTTTGGTGCTCATAGCTGTGGCCCTAATCCTAGTCTTATATTTACCTATTTATCATAATCACATATTTATAAAGACATCATAATAAAATAGCTTATAAATTTAAAATGTCTCATAGCCTTATAAACTTAAATTTTTTAATGATTTATTTAAGTTTTTTTTAAGATTTATTTATTTATTATGTATACAGTGTTCTGTCTGCATGTATGACTGCAGGCCAGAAGAGGGCACTAGATCTCGTTACAGATGGTTGTGAGCCACCATGTGGTTGCTGGGAATTGAACTCAGAACCTCTGGAAGAGCAGTCAATGCTCTTAACCTCTGAGCCATCTCTCCAGTTCCAAACTTAAATGTTTTTAAAAGCTGTTCCTTAGAAACATCCATTTTTTTAATTTTTAATTTTCTCTAAAACTCCAAAACTTCTTTTTAAAGAAGTTTAAAATCTCTCAAAATAAAGTTCTTTTTTAATTTCAAGAGTGAAGACACAGGGCAAAACTGTAACCTGCAGAAGGCAAAACCAAGCTCCAACAGTGCAAACAATTCCATGTCTCTCAAACCAATACCATGTGGGTGACTCTCATGTTACTAAGTTTGGCTGCCAGCAAGCTATGATTTTGTATATGAACACATGGAGGTACAGCTTTAATACCTCATTAAACAAGCATTGTTTTAAAATCCTATCTTCCCTATCCCTTGTTGTTCAGACAGGAGAGGAATTATTGTACAAAAATCCTATCCCAATTCAAAAGTACCTTTGGAGACCTGTTGCGTCCTTGGTCAGCCCATACATACCACATGGTTGCTGTTAGCATTCAGACCTGCCCCTTGGGACCTGACCAATGTGCAGGCACTACCTTGCCAGCTCAGGGTCCTGTGCTCCTTGTTCTCTCTGCACATGGGTAAAGTCCCCTCACAAAAGGTGGGGCCCTGCCCACCTTCTCTCTCTTCTTCTCTCCTCAGCCTTCCCTCCCCCCTCTTCCTTTCTCTCCTTCCTTCTCTCTTCCTCTCTCTTCCCACTAGGCTGCTCTACACCTCCTTTCTTCCTCTCTTCCCCCTTCTCTTTCTCTTCTTCTTTTTCTCTCCTGGGCCCCCACCTGCTTTCTCTCTTACCCTTCTCCCTTTCCCTTCCCTTAGTAACACTTTCCTTGTGAGGACACCTGCATGGTGTGTCTTTCCCTGCAGCTCCCACCCACCGTGACTGCCACCTGCTGTGCCTGCCTGATGTGGCTTTCTCACCCACCTTAGGGCCCCTGGGCTCCAACCCACCCAGTTCTCTTTCTCCATGTTTTGCATAATTGGTGCCATGAAAACTCAGCAGGTTCTCCTGGCAGTTCTGAGACAACGCTGGGACCCTGGAACCTTCCAACACTGTCACTTTTCTACACTGGCATAATTGGTAAGCCCTCCTCCATTCCCCTCCACCCCACCCCACCCCACCCTGATTTCTCCACTACTGATCATTTCCCAATAGTAAGGCTTAGTTTCTTGAGCACAGTCCTTGCCTTCTGGCTTTTCTCGAAGTCCTGGCACCAGGTAACTGTCTCACTCATGATCTTAACCTTTGGCCCCTGCCTTTTGCACGATGACACACTGGGCAGCTTGTGCCTTCTCATTTTCAGACCCAAGCATCCTTCAGGCCCCTGCTCTGTTTGGTGACTCACTTAGCAGCTTGTGCCTTCCCAGTCGGTCCTTCCTGAATTTCTGGGCTAGATTTCAGCCCTTGGATCTTACTTATCTACCTCACTCATGGAAAATGTGCCTAAACTTACTCACCTTTGCCCCAATACCCCTTAGATATAAATGCAAATGGCTGCTTGCTGGCACACCTTACCCTAGTATTTCACAGAACTTTTGCAGCTCGTGTTAGTCATCTGTGTGCTGCTTACTCTCCTCTCCCAGCAGCCTGGGAGATCCATGGCTTGGGCTCTAGCCCACTGGATGCCTCCCTAGTCTCATCTCCTGCTCCCTGCTTCTGTACCTGCTGGCATCTCATGCTTTCACTCACAATGTCCCCTTCTTCCATTTGTTCTGTCTCTGTCCGCTGGCTCCCTCCTGCTGCTGCTGCTGCTGCTGCTGCTGCTGCAGCCCTACTGCAGCCTGGGGTTCTCTCTTTCCTGCCTGGCTGCTCTGCTAAACTCTACAGCACCTACTCCATGCTCCTGTGCATGAAGCATGAAAAATTCCCAGAAAAGTTTTGTCTGTCTTTCTGTTCAAAAGTCTATTTGATACGTGCAGGTGGAAATGTCTGACTGATGTGGCTACATGATTGTGTTTCTGACTGATTTTTGAATGCTTGAGATTATGTGTTCCATATGTCCTGGGGGAAAAATACCATGTGACCATGTGGACAAGCACCATCTTGACTACGGCCAAAGACAGGTCACATGACTTCAACGCCATATTTGATGAGGGCAACCACATGAGCAGTTGCTTCTTGACCAATGTTTAGTAAAGTTCAAGACTACCCTGTTCATTTTATCAGATAGATTCCTGTCTGACAATTCCTGTCCTGTCCTAAAAAAAAAAAAAAAAAAGATATATAAGTGATGGGTTTTAAAACAATGCTGGTTTTGATAATTGATTTTTAGATGAACTAAATTGTTTACAATATTAAAACTTGGTTTTGCCTCATTATATGTTAAGACCACAGCTAAACACCAGAGACTGATATATTCTATTTGATAATATCTATGCACTCTAATAAAGGGACTCTCCTTATCTAAGGTCTATTCAGGCTAACTAAGACCAATTTAAGAATATATGCCTAACCTTTTCACTTTAACAAGTACTGGTAAGCTGTAACTAATTGGGAAAACTGTATGTCCAGATTTAACTTATGTATGCTCTCAATGTTAAGCCTAAATATCATTTGATTATTCCCCCAATTTCATTGTGATGTAGACTGCCACATGGCTGGCAGGCATCTTTTACTAAGGTTTACTAAGGTTAAAGACCTCTGTCATTTTATCTCCTTCTATATTTGATTCAACTCTGGTCTATAGTATACTCTATATGACAGTAGAAATTTAAAGATATAAAGTTCTACACAGATTAACAAAAGCTAACTTAGAGATTCATACTTATGTCTTTGCCAAGTTGACACCAAGCTTCTAGAGAATTTAAATAAATAGTGGCATATGTTTGATAAATAAGGTATATATTTATAAACAAGATATATATTCTATAATGGAGTTTCTGGTCTCCTGAGAAGGTCCTTTTCTCTGAGGTGGGCCACACCCCAACTCACAAGCCCCCTTGTCTCCTGTTCCCATTTGGCCCTCATGATCTTTCCCATGTCACTTTCCTTGCCTTCTCAGGAGACAGCTTTTCCAGTTTGGTACAAACTTGTTCTATTTTTACCAACTAAATGGCTACTTTGATTTCTTTATTCAAAAATCATATTTTTAAGGCTAACCCTGACAGAAATGGAATGTAAGTCTTAGTCTTATGACAGCTGCTAACATATTGTAGACTGTTGGGGAACACAACTTGATAGTCACTCATATCTAATAGACAGACAGTCCTCAGATGCTCAGAGATCTATAGAACAAGGCATCTAAAATGTTTAATTAAAAAGCTTTTTGTGAGAGAGATATGCCAGCTCCTGGTAGCACCCTGATTTCCTCCAAGAAGATGGATGGGCACAGAAGAACCTCCACCTAGAATTTGCTCCAGAATGGCAATTCCAGCCACTGAGCAAAACTGCCTTTTGTCTTGACTGCTGCCAGGGCCTTCTTCAGACCACAGACAACAGGACTCTAGTGAATCCATTGCCTCACTTTTGCCTAGACAAGGTAGGCTGGTCTGCCCCCACAAGTTCCAACTCCACAACTGTTGGATCTTCTGAGGTCTGGCAGGCCTAGACTTGGCAGCCATGGAACAGATGTTATTGTCCTGAGACTTGTGCTCTCAGTGACCACAGAAGACCCTGGGGCAGCTGTCTAGGTAGCCAGCAAGTAAGATTTGTGATCTTCAATTGCTAACTAAGGTAAAAATTATCCTTCTCAGGGCTCTGATGACATCTGATGATCAGACTTTGTAAGTTCAACAGCAGCAACCAAGGCTTCAGCTACTTTCTCAGTTCTCTATGTAAAACCCACAGGGCTCACTCTCTTAGAGCTAATACTAGGTCTAGGCACAGTTCACCTTGCTACCAAACTCAAAAGAGAGATGTGACTGCTCTCACTGGTCAGCCATCTGTATCTCCTGGTGAATTAGATAAAAAGAAGGTGCTTTAACGTTTGCTTATGTGAAGATAGGAAAGCTGACTCTCTTCTGCTCATTTACTTATCCTTCTCAGATCTGAAGATGTTTGGTGGCCAGAGTACTAATAGATTTGCCAGTTAACAGCTCTCCACCTCCCACATTAGAGAGGGTATGGAAGCCTCCCAGCTTTTTGCTATGACACCAAGATATAAATCTTTTCCAGCTGTTTTATAGACACATGCAAGTTCCTTGACAGGTTCATCCCTCCTGCCAGACTCATGCTAAGGCCAAACTCACAGGGGTCCTCCAAATACACCAGCCCCTGTACCAGCTCTGAGGACACTAACTGGTTGAACACTGACAAGTTGACTTTACCCTCATGTCCAATCACAATAAGGCTCCCCATCTTTTAATCCTTATTGACACTTTACAGGATGGATGCACTTCTAACCTCCAGGGAAACAGAAGATGTGATGGCTCAGGTACTCCTGAAGAACACACCATCCCTCAATTGACATGCCATCTCACCAAGCTCCTGGGACTTCACTGCTGGTACCACCTCTCCAGGCTCAAGCAGACACCTACCCAGCAACTGAAAGGTGGTTTTCCAAGATGTCCCAATGTACAACTGTCTCTTCTGTACAACTGGGGAACTTCTCTGTTCCATTCTTTTAGGCAGTTATCACTCTTCCCATGGCTAGCCCCTCTCACAGGGCTGATGATAACAATCTATTTTTCCTCCTAGCAACCTGCCTTCTCAGCTCCCTCAAGGAACAGATGCCTGAGGTCTTCAGGATGACAGCTAGCTGAATGCTTCTTCACTCACACCTTTTGATGTGTGTGGCCCCAACTTCCAACTTCTCCTCCCCACTTTGTCCCAAATGAACAGGAAGCCATCTTGAGATTTTGGAGACTCTCATTCTTGCCCCACTTGCCATCCATAGCTCACCCTTTTCACAATGATCAAAAGGGAGGAATGTTAGCATTCAGACCTGCCCCTTGGGACCTGGCCACTATGCAGGTCCTGACAACATCATGTGCATATTGGTCTCTCTGTGAATGCTTGAAGTCCCCTCATAAAAGGTGGGGCCCTGCCCACCTTCTCTCTCTTCTCTCTTCTCTGCTCAGGCCCCACCTACTCTCTTTCCCTCTCTCTTCCCATGAAGCAGCTCTGTGCTCTATTTTCCTCTCCCCTCTCCCTTCCCCCTTCACCACTAATTAAACTCTCCACCTGTGCAGACTGCATGGTATATCTCTATCTCTCATCCACTATGGGGTAGTTTGGCTCCAAGCCACCAAGGTCTCTCTCCCACTGTTTTATATAAGTTGCCCTTAATCAAGATGGCAGTGAAGCCATAGGACTTCTTTCTTCTGCAACCCTAGTAAAGATGGCTGCCAATCATGTGACTGCCAAAGGCAGCAGGCCACATGCTGCTTATAGACCAAAATAGAATCATGTCCTCTGATTCCTTTAAGATGAACTATGTCCAGACTTTTAACCATCAACTCTGTGTTAAGGTGGGGTGGGCGTGAGGAGCTCCCTAGAGCCAGAGTGAAGAGCTGAGCTCCAGAATTTGGGGTGGAATGGCCTTTATTATCTTGCTGGGGGGCTTCTAATGTTAATCCTGAGAGTCACAAGAGAAAACCTAGTTGCACAACCAAATTTGAAGCAATGTTTAATTAAATTAAATACTGACCAAGATGGACTTTGGTCAGGACCACTGCCTGGAATTTCCAGTGAATGGCTCCAACTACTGACTGAAGAGCCTTTTAAGGACAAAAACCATCCAGCTACCATATTTTCCCACGTGGCTTTGATATTTTCCAAGAACTACAACTCTCAGCATTCCAGGAATTTACCTGGTCTTTGGATAGTTGGGGCTAACAGGTTAATTTTGGGTCTTACAGAATGTGGCAAGAGCCCAATTACATTCTTTTTCATGAGGATACCCATGTGTCTCATCCACATTTTTAGAAAATATTATCAAATGATCTTTATGCCTTTAACTGAAATTTTCAGCCAATACAGTTTAGTGTTTGGGTCTGGAGTGATAATCCTAGTCCATTAAATTCTATGTTAATCCCAGACGGGTGTCATTCTTCTTTTGTTTTCAGTGGCTTTGTGGATGGTTTCAGAAATGGGAAATATGAGTTCTTGCATTTTGTTCTTCTTTACAAGATTGTTTGAACTTGTCTGAGGAGTCACCATGGCCACCACAACTCTTATAGAGGAAAGCATGTGATTGGCGGCTTGCTTACAGCTTCAGAGGTTTAGTCCATCATCATGGCAGGGGTATGGCAACACTCATGGAAATGGAGCAGTAGCTGAAAGCTACATCCTGATTCACAGGCAGAGAGACACTGGACTTGGCATGGGCTTTCGAAATCTCAGAGCCCACCTCCTGTGACACACTTCCTCCAACAAGGTCATGTTCCTAATCCTTCTAATCCTTCCAAAGAGTTCCACTGTCTGATGACTAAGCATTCAAATATAAGAGCCTGTGAGACCATCCTTATTAAACCACCACAGGCCTCTTCCTAGGCCTTTGCACTTCCCACTGAACTTGAGAATCCATTTGGCAATTTCAAAAGAGTAACTATGCTAGGAATATGAGAGATGCTTGTTGAATCTGTGTATCTGTTTAATATGTACTGACATCTTATTAATATGTTCTTTAGATACATGAACCACATGTCTTCAAATAACCATGTGAACTCAGTGAATATATATATATATATACTCTATTAATATATATCTTATATATTTTTATCCATGTAATGGATATTTTTAATGGATACAAATGTTTTTTGTTTCCTTTTATTATTCTGTTTTTACACTGAGGCTCATAATTACCTGTACACACAGTGTGCTGTGTCAAATCTGTCATTATCAAATGTCAAAGTGCACACACAGATATCTCTAGCAGTTCATGAAGGCACAAGTAGGTTACATGAGGAAATGGCCAAGGTGGTCTATTCTGGCTACTCCCCTTTCACAGCCTGAGCCTGTGGTCCCCATAGGCAGTTCCCTAGGGTGGGTTGAGGAGGAAGAGCAAACTCGTGCTGATTGCACATGGTTCTGTGTGACATGCTGTCAAACCTGAAAGTGGGCAGCAGAACACTGTGTTGTGTTTCAGGAAGTGCCTGAAGACAGTAGTTGGGAGAAACCCTTCCAGAGGATAAAACACTGTCCACACATTTATTGTTCCTTTGGTTTAGAAGAAGAAATGTCTTCCAGGTATCATTCTGTTTTGATGAGTGCATTGTGGCCCATGGTTACATAGTCATGAACATCCATGGAATAGAATTGTAAAATTGGATAGAATGAGTCTGGAAATATCTGTGGTTAGCCTTCTTGGAAATGGGAAAGAATGTGAACATGATTCTGTCTCATATGAATTCTCATGAAAGCTGTCCTCAAGAGGACAAGATATGAAGAATTAAGTAGATGGGATGATTCTCTGAGGATACCTGTCAATCCTTTCCCTGGCCATCCTCTCACTGATTGTCATGGTCATCTTCATTTTCTTCTCCAGATACAAAACCACAAAACCATGTGAACTACACATTTGACCAAATGAGCCATTTCTCACATGGTCCATTAATGAGGCATTGTCAGCTGGAGGCCAATTAAGGAGTCCCTGGATGTAAGAGCTGCAGATGGGCTGGATTTTCCTATCTCCAAGCTCACCATCTTTTCCTTTAGGCCTGTAAGTCCTTCTGGTGTGGAATGAAATTTCTAGAGTTTAACTTTTCCTTCATGCTGACGTCTGGGGTGTTCCCATGACCACTATGAAGTAGGTCCAGTTATGAACAGTAGGAGTGTTTTTGTTAGAGCCCAGGTACACCCATTAGCTTGAACTCACACAATCAAGTATGTGATAGACATGGCAGATTCAGCCTCACCCCAGAGGCAAGTGGCAAGGTCCTGGAGTTGGTTCTGCCATTCACTATTTGGATGACCTTTGCCAAATCACTAAGATTTTCTGGGTCATTGTACATTATCTGTGCAATAAGCATGCAGGTCCATGCTTGGCAATCTCTTGTAGCTGCAGTAATTTAACAAAACAGGGTATGCAGTCCCTTGTGTTGGCCATGAGGCTTGAATATGTCTGCCTACCTTTTTATGTCTTCACTCAAAAAAATACAATATTCCCCCAACAACCTTGTACTTTTAATCTCCTGTGTCTTTTTCTTTTGATAGATCGCAAAGATGCCTTCTGTGGGACTTTGTACTTTTTCACTTTTTCCAAGATTTGTCCCTATCATGTGACTATTATCTGCCACGTTGCTGACATCTATGTCTAACTCAAATGGTGTGTGTGTGTGTGTCTTTCTGGAACTCCAACCAATAAATCTATTATAAATTATCCAAGACTAAGTCCAGCAGAGCCAGGGTGGCTGTGTTATTCTGTGACACTCAGTGGGTTCTGTCTGTTCCTCTCTGAACCTGTCTCCTTGTCTATCCTGGTGGAGAAGAACCTCTGCCTGGACTCCACTGCCTCTGCAGAGCTGATGAGGACCAAGAGCAGGAGTGGGAAGAGTTGGGGTCAGAGCTGTGGGACAAGGCTGAGTAACAGCACTGCAGGGGTCAGGGCTGTGTCAAGTGCTTCTGATAGGTGCTGATGGCCAATTACTAAGGTGCAAGTCCACCCATCATGGCAGTGTCATGGTGGCACACAGGCCTCTGAACAGCGGTTGAGATCACGTGTCATTGCTCATTGTTTCCAGCAGCAAAGGCACCACAGTGAACAACTGCTGGAGCACAGGGCACAGGACAATGAGGTGCTCACCAGGCTGTGCAGAGTTCAGAGCCTGTGCTGCTTCACTTTTATTAGTGCCGTGACTCAAACTCTAGCCTCGAGCCTTCTATTTACTCGGGTGCTATACAGCTGAGCCACATTCCTAGACACTGTCTTTGTTTAGTTATCATTTTATAATGAACTGTTACTGTTGGCTGTGTTTAATGAGCAGCTCACAAGACTCCAATCCCTTGTCATCAATCACTCTCTGCAGGAAGACTTTATAGTCCCTTCTTCTCCTTTGAATCATTAGGAAACTAAGACATAGACAGAAGAAAGGGGATGAAGATTCGAGATCATGGAACACTGGCCAGAACTTGTGTCAGGTTGCTGACATCATCACATTTATCCTCTAGCCAGCCTAAAAGGGAAGAGTTACTATTGGAATTCTACAGAAGGGGCAACTGAGGCAGAAAAACAGCAAGTTCAAGAGAGCATGCTCCAGAGCTTGATATTTGGACCCAAAGTCTAATATGTATCTAAGAGACCTGAGCCCCTCAGAGAGTTTTCTCACTCCACTGTCCTGGGATGTCACTGCTGACTTCCATGTTGGTATGTAATGCTTGACTCTTTTTGTTTGTTTTTTTATGTGTATCAACATTTTGCCTATACATATATATCTATGTATAACACATGCATGCCTTGTCCCTGGGGAGGCCAGCAGAGGTCACCAGATCCTCTAGAACTGGAGATAGAGATGGTTGTGAGCTTCCATGTTAGGTGCTGGGAACCAAGTTGGGTGATCTGCAAGAGAAGCAAACCCACTTTTGCTCACAGACACCCCCCAGCCCCCATAGTTGTTGACTCTTCCCTAGCTCCAGAGTGTCTGGGTAATGGTTGCAACTATTTCTCTGTCCTGCCAGTCAGCTCCCAAGTCACGGCTCCAAGGCTCTTTATTAATGATGAAAGCTTGGCCAATACCTAGTCTTAAGCTTGTTTCTATCTAGCTCTTATACCTTAAATTAACCCATGTCTCTTCACCTAGGTGCTGCCAAGTAAGTCTTGGCTGTTACCTCCCCTACCACATGTTTTGCTGGTTCTCCACCTCTTGGCACCTCCATCCTTCTTCCAATACCCTCTCTGCCCTGATAATCCAATCTATCTATGGCCATTCAGCTTTTCATTACCTCAGTCTGAGTGACACATCTTCACAGTATACAAAAAGATTACTCCACAAGACCTAACGTGTTCAGGTGTTACACTGTAGTGAAGAGAGGACTGAGATCTACCCCAAGGTCATTGAGAAAGGAAGAGGAGTGTGACTCAAACATGGTCTCAAGAGTGTCAGGGCTCAGGGTTTGGGCTGTAAAGGAGGAATCAGAATGAGAACTTAAGTCCCTGACCTGTGTCTCAGGTGACCAGGTCCCACCTCCCCTTCTCTGAGCTGCTCTTATTCCCCAATTAGTCTAGAGAAGGGAACAGGTCACCACTCCTCCTCCTGTGGGTTGTTTCCTCCTGCTCTGCCCCCAAGGTCTCACTGAAGTGCTCTTGTTGACTTCATCCAGGGATCATCTTAGCATCCCTACTGGGAACAGAAATGGTGTTTTCCCAGCTCTCCTGGGGAGGCTCAGAGAGGAGGCAGGGTCATAAAACCTCAGCCTTTGGTCCCAGTGGGAAGATGTGAAGATGTCTGAGCTGGCCTTTGTTAAGCAGGGTTTTATAGGTGCCATCTTCTGGAGTCAGGGCTGGCCTACTTGCAGAAGAAACAAGATATTCAGTCGCTCAAACTCTACAGTACCTTGGAGTTTTCTGGAGATTGAGCTGCCTAGAATCCCAACTCCCTGGACTCAATTGCTTTATGGGACTTCCTCATAATAGCCACTCAGTGACACAGTCCCTGATTTACAGGTAGGAAGATCATCACTGGTGCTTGGCTTGAGGGTGAGGTTCATGCAAAAGGGTCTAGAGTAATAATTAGTCAAGTCCTCCATCTCAGGTCCTCTGTGTTTATCTCAAACTCCACAGATCTCTTCCCTCATCAACTGCTCTTTTTTCTTTTCTTCTCAAAGCCTTTTTCCTTTCTCTATTTATTAATTTAATAAATATTTATGGAGAGTTTGTTTCTTTCTAACATGTTTAAAAACAAAGGATATGGGGTCCTGAGCTGAAAAGCCTCAAGTGAAGCAAAGGGCCATTTCCCTGAGAGAGCAGATAATTAATGTCTTTGAAGGAGTCTTCCAACCCCACGGAGACACAGCTTGATGCACTTTCTGGGCAGAGCAATTATAGTTTTCTTTTTTCTTTTTTCCTATGGGGGGTGTAAGTCTGTGTAGCCTAGTTTGGCTTTAAACTCACTATATAGTTGAGTATTTCCTTGGACTCCTTATCCTCAACCTCCCAGATGCTGGCTTCCTAGGTTGGGACTCCCATGTGTAGCCTTTCTGGCTTGGAACTCAATCCTGATGTCTTTGTTTGTGATGTTGGGCTTACAGACTTGGGCAAGCAGGCCTGGTGGGACACTGTAAGCAAAGTCAGAGACCACTGGGCTGGGAGAAATGACAGGCTGTGGTGACTAAATGGTGTGCCAATGCCATAGAAATCACCCCTCAAATCCTCTCTCCTTGCATCCTTCTACTTTCAGTACATCTCAGGGTCTCCCACATTCAGACAGGAGGGGAAATCTCACCAAGAGGGCTGGTCTGTGGCTAGCCATCCAGCTCTGTCCTAGGAGGGCTCTGACCTGTGCTGAGTCTCAATAAGCTCAACTAGATGGACAATGTGTAGACTTGTCCTTCCTCTCCTCCCCACTTCAGAGCCTGTGTGCCAGAAGCAGAGAAGGTGACTGAGAGCCCCGCTCTGAGGACACACCTCTAAACCCCACTTCTCCCATGCTGAGCTTTCAATCTGAAACAAACCTCCCTCTCCAGGCCTTAGGTGCTCACCTGTAACACACAGGTAAGAATACTTCCTTCAGTGAACTGTTGTGACGTTAAACTAAAGTCAGTGCAACAATAGCTAGAATGTACAATTGGGCCAATATTAGTTCTTTTTTTTATTATTGCAAAGGTTAGTAAGTTTCCCATACAGCTATATTCCTTCATAGATAATTCTTTAGTTGAGTGGGGTTTCAGTTAACAAGAGAGAAACAAAGAGTTTGCCCAAGTGTTTTCAGTATCAAAATTGATATCAGACCCTCCTAGGATTCTTCAGATTTCAGCCAGTCAGTGAACAAAAAATGCGGGGTGTATCCTACAAGTGTTGGGGAGGGAGGTTGTAGCACAACAGGGAAGGCTTCCTGGTCTGTCTGAGTCCTGTTGTGGCCACCATTTGGCACCACAGTGAGCATGGTGGTCCCCCTCCATATGAGAAGGTAGGGATTTCCTAATATGAGAGAGTCAGAGGCATGCAGAATACTGGGAGTAAGCATGGGGATTTTGTTCATAGAGAGAGGAGATGGAAGAGACAGCTGTGTGCTGAGACTGAGTCTCCACAGAGCAGGAGGTTTAGGAATGGCCTGTGAACCGGCCTCAAATGACAGGGTTTGGGAGCTCTTAGAAGGCTTTCAGCAGGGACCAGTAGGAACAATATGAAGACTTTGAAAAAACCACTACAGGGCTCACATGAAGAACATGTTGGGGAAGACAAATGCCCAGTACTGAGAAAGGAAAGTGGACACAGGGGGTCTTGGCTGGTCAAACCTGATGTATCTTAATCTGGAACAAATCCATAGCCTCTTGCTTTCTGTGAAAACAAAAGCAGAGTCTCCTTTCCAAAGTAACACATCCTTATATCCAAATTTTGAATTCAAGGAATCTTTAATATATACATATTGGTTTGACTCAACATCTTTTATGATCAAATGTTTTTCTGCAGTTAAAAATCTCAAAGACAATATAATCCAGACTCTCTGTGTGATATCCATCTTTACATGGCTTATTTTTTATATTACTTTTACTTTCTCTTTAAAGACTTTATTTTTTTTTTAAACTTTCTATTTCTTTATATAACTGTCTAGGTTCCTTTTCCTCTCTCTTCCAAGCCTATGTACATTTTTACACACATTGTAACACATTTAAAGTCTTGTTCCATCTGAATCTGTGTTGTGAATCTATTGCTTTAAACTGCAGCATTCATAAGCCTAAACAGCACTATGGCTCCTGGCTCCGCCCACCTCAGCTTCCCAACATGGCAGTGGTAGTTTACTGCCAGCTCTGGGAGCTATCTTGGGTCTATGCTTTTTTCCAAGCAGTATGTAGCCCAGAAACCTCTGTTTTGTTTTGTTTTGTTTTGTTTTGTTTTGTTTTGTTTTGTTTTGTTTTGTTTTGTTTTGTACTAGCAAAGGCTAAATCCTCCATGCAGCTTAATGTGCCACTTGCAGAGGCCTCATTCCCGCCATGAGGCAGATCAAGCAAACACGCTAGGAATGCACCAGTAGCTCAAACCAGCAACTGCCTCTCATTTGAAAGAGTCAATTAGGAAGCTGTTTTTAATTCCGTTTTAGAATCTTTTCTTAGGTTTTAGGTGGAAACTCTTGCCAACTGTTGGGTGCCAAATGTAGATGTAACCAACCGTCTTATTAAATAAGAAACACAGAACCTATGTAAAAGAGAAAGCCAAGAGGTCAGAGCTCAGAGCTAAAAATCTTACCCTTCTTCCTGTGGTGCTTCTACCTCTCCGAAAGAGACCCACTTCCTGTGTGTTTGTCTTTAGATAGTCTTTCTGTTCTGCCTTCTCATTGGTTGTAAACCGAAACACGTGACTGCCTCGTCACTGTAAGTACAGCCATCCAGGTCTTAAAAGCATATGTCTCCAATGCTGGCTGTATCCCTGAACACACAGAGACTTACCTAGCTCTGCCTACCAAGTGCTGATATTAAAGGCGTGCACCACCACCGCCTCGCTCTTTCTATGGCTCTAATAGCTCTGACCCCAAGCAACTTTATTATCATACAATTAAAATCACATTTCAGTACAAATAAAATACCACCATAGTCGGTGGAGATGCTGATGCAGAACTGCTGGCAGAGATGATGGGCTCCTGACCTGGGCTGAAAGGAAGGACAGAGGGCAGGGTCATGAGCAGTAGACTGGTCAGGAGAGGGGATGGGGACAGGGGAAGAGAAGACTGAGGATGTCTAGAAGTCTCTTTCATATTTCTACTGCCATGAAAAGCAATTCCCACCTTAACCATTGGCTTGCTGGTTAGCGTATGAGTGGTGCCTTAGTTCGGACTTTTGTGAATAGTGGTTGGAAATTTCCTTTACATGTCTTTCCCTGAGCATGTGTTTCTATGTGCCTTTGTGTTTTAAACATTGTTGCAGAACTGTAGTTATCATATGTATTGAGGGGCAATGCATTAAGTGTTTTCAATTTAGGAAACGCAGGCAGGCACACACTAAGGGGATCATTTTAATTTACTCTCGCATCGATTCCAGTTACTCTTGTCAACACTAGATATCTGTTATTGTGGCCATGCTGGTAGGTGTGTGGGTATGTGAGATGGAGAACAGGCAGGTGGGCATTGGCACTGTGGTGTTCTCCTGCAATTTCCAGATGAGTAATGGTGCTGAGGACCTGAGCCTCATCAGTGCTCACTAGACAGCTGCCTTGTGAAATGCCCTTTAAATACTGTTCACTATTCCATTGGAGCATCTGTTGTTATGTTTGTGCTTTTCTAATCCTTTGTATAAATATTTTGATTACTGACTTTGCTTATGCTAGATTATTATTTTTCCCTCCATGGAAAGTGCTCTTTTAAAGAAGTCTTACCTTTGTTTCCCTTAAAATGATAAATATATTTATCAATTTGATTTCAAAAATTGGTTGCTTTAGATTAAACTCAAGTCCTAAGTACACCCAGAATTGATTATCTGTGTGCAGAGGGAGGTAAGAGTAAATAGGGAAGAAATGATTTTGCTGCTCCCTTTTCCACATGGTTCATCAGCCTTCCCTGGGAAGACTCCAGTGTCTCCAGTGCATTGCACACGTGAACCTCTGTCATTACTTTTAGTTATTTGGCAGCACACTTACCCTGCAAGGAAATGTCATGAAACAGGACAGAATTCAACCAAGAGTTTTATTAAGATAGGAAAGAGAGACAGATGTGACAGGCCTGTGAAAAGACATGTGAATAAAGATGGAGTTGGAAACATGGCGCAGGCTTATAAAGGCTGGCCGCACCTGCACACACAGGCCCATGTGGCTCTTCCACACATGCGCGTAGGTCACATGGTTGGGCTGTGTGCTTTATGCAACCACAAAAAGCCATGGGGTCCTGGTCCCGCGAAATGTTTTGACCTGGAAATGGCTGGGCAGAAGTCACTAGGTCCACTGGGCATGTGCAAACATGAACAACCATGGGGGCTGTTGTGAATCCCTATCATCCCGGACTCTTGTTTATTTGTTTGTTTTTAAATGGCAGCTGAGTGGGTATAGGGTATTGATTCTCTCAAACACTGCTTCCGGCTGAATAATGGGCGTTGGTTGGCTCTTGAGGAAAAGGGGAAGGTGGTTTCTGAAGTCCTGGGATGATGATGGGAGTCCTGGAATGAAGTTCTGCCGGCCCCTTGTTCTGCAGCTGTCCATCCTTTGTGTTGTGGCTGGGGGCCTCTTCTCTGACAAGATACTGGTGACAGAGAAAAAGCTTAGAGAAAAAAGAATCATTATTACATTTTTTTGGAGTTGACATTTATCTGAGGTAGATCTGGCCTTAGTAATCTGCTTAATTTTTACCCGAGACAAGCCTTATTAGAGGTAGTTTATTTAAGACGCCTGTTCCCTTCATTACTTTAGCATTTAGGAAACGCATGTGATCAGTTGCTGAGTATTGAACAATGATAGACTGTTACATTACATTTTTTCTTACCGCCTGGATATCTCTGATGGTCCTTTTGCCCCCGGCTCTGTGTGGCCCAAGTTGGGAAAGGAAGGGGTGATACCTTATTCCTCTGGAATTGGTGATAAGGTAGTGGTTCCTGAGGTCCTCTGGAGCCCGAGAGTACAAGGCCCTGCTTGTTTTACTGTATATGAAGAGAGATTTTTCCTGGGATGGAGGTGAAAGAGAAGGTTTTAGATGAGACAGGTGGACCCAGTGAAGAAAGCCCTTGAGTTTAGCAGCTGTAGGAGTCACAAGAATTACCTTGAAGGGTCCCTGACACTTAAGGGAAAGGGATGAAGGGCACTGGCCTGGAGGAAAGAGAAGAATCTGATCCCCATGTGGACTGGAGGTAGACAATTATTGTCACATGGCTGAGGTAATGAACAGTCTGTAAAGCTTCATAGTATAGACCTTAGGTGACATAAAAGGGGAGTTAACAGGCTATCTGGAACAGTTGGAGGGTCAGATAAAAGACCTGGTGTTAGAACTGGCCTTCCATACATTAGTTCAAATGGAGAAATTGAAAGAGGCTTTTTAGGAAGAGCCCAGAACCTGAGAAGAGCTAGAGGCAATAATCTTACCCAGTCAAGGTGAAGTTCCTGTGACATCTTCGTACGAATGGTTTTTAAAGACAGGTTGGTAGGGTCCACCTTTCCTGAGGATTGAGGATGGTATGGGATATGAAAATGCCAAGGAATGTTAAGAGCCTTAGCTAGTGTCTGAGAAATCTGAGAGGTGAACTCCGGGCCATTGTCAGACTGAAGAGAAGCAGGAACCCCAAACCAAGGAATAATTTCTTGGAGAAGGAGGTCTGCAAAACATGCCAACCATGGGGGTTGTTGTGAATCCCTATCAATTACTCATGGGACTGTGTGAGGGCCTGTGTCTGAATGACATGTGTTCTGTCTTCGTCCAATGCTTTCTCTCTCTCTCTCTCTCTCTCTCTCTCTCTCTCTCTCTCTCTCTCTCTCTTTCTCTCTCTTGGTTTTTCGAGACAAGTTTTCTTTGTGTAGCTTTGCACCTTTCCTAGATCTTGCTCTGTAGACCAGACTGTCCTCAAACTCATGAAGATCCACCTGCCTATGACTCCCGAGTGCTGGGATTAAAGGCATACCCCCACTGCAGCCTGGCATAATGTTTACTATATTTTGCATATGTTTGTGCTGTGTGTGTGTGTGTGTGTGTGTGTGTGTGTGTGTGTGTGTGTGTGTGTGTTCAGAGACAGATTGGGGATCCTTCCTCAATTGCTCTCACCTTATTCATTGAGACGGTTGGCCCCAGAGCTTCTCATTTTAGTTGGTGTAGCTAGGAGCCTCTTAATGTGAGGATCTCTTCTCTCCCTTCCCAGGGATGGAATGAGAATATGAGACTGCATGCGACATGTCATGTGTTACATGGTGTTTCCAGGAGTTCTGTGAGAGGCTTTAGATATTCATCATAGTCCTGAGACATGGGTGTCATCAGCCTCATTTGATAGATGAAGAGACTGGGGTTCAGTAACTTGAGAAGTACACATGGAAACTGAACAGTGTGCTCAGAATCCACGCCCCAGCCTTTCTTTTTTTTAATTAAAAAGTATTATTTTTTATTTTATGTTTATGGGTTTTTGCCTATGCACATGTTTGTGCACCATGTCTATCTCTTGCCTGTGGAGATGAGAGGAAAGGGTCAGATCCCCTGGAACTGGAGGCACAGGCAGCTCTGAACTAGCTGTTTCCCTGGAACAACAGTCAGTGCTCTTACACTCGGAACAATCTCACCAGCCTATATCTTCCCTTTCTGCATTTATAGATGCCATGTGTCAGATGATACACAGATGAATGTGATTCCCTTACAGCCCCCACCATGTGGATGACTCCTGTTCAGAATCAAAGCTGGGTTTCTGAGTTTATCCTGCTTGGCTTCTCCAGTGACCCCACGACCAACAGCATCCTCTTCATTGTGTTCCTTCTCATCTACCTATGCTCAGTCCTGGGCAATGGGCTCATCATCATGCTGATCTGCCTGGACACACAGCTGCACACTCCCATGTACTTCTTCCTCTGTATACTTGCCCTGTTGGATATGGGCTATGTCACCACCACCATGCCCCAGATGTTGGTGCATCTTCTTGCTCACTCTCAGACCATCTCCTTTGCTGGCTGCTGGTTGCAGATGTATGTGTTTGGTTCTCTGGGTACTGCTGAATGCACCTTGTTTGTTGTCATGGCTTATGACAGATATGTGGCCATTTGCTACCCACTGCGTTATACTGTCATCCTCAACTGGGGACTGTGCATTCGGTTGGCAGCTGGGTCTTGTGTCTGTGGTTTTCTCTCTGTTTTGTTACATACTTTCTTCACCATGAGTCTGCCATATTGTGGGCCCAACAAGGTCAACCACTACTTCTGTGAAGGTCCTTCAGTGCGCAGCCTGGCTTGTATGGATACCCACATGATAGAGATGGTGGACCAGCTCTTGACTGTTTTTATGGCGATTATTCCAATTTCCCTCATTGTGGCCTCCTACGTTCGTATTGCCATGGCAATTATGAAGATCAAGTCCACCCAGGGCCGCTGTAAGGCTTTCTCTACCTGTGCCTCCCACCTGACTGTGGTCACACTCTTCTATGTTCCAGCCACTTACATCTACATGAGGCCCAACTCCAGCTACTCCCCTGAGCGAGACAAGCAGGTCTCACTCTTTTACAATGCCTTCACAGCTTTGCTCAACCCCGTGGTCTACAGTCTGAGAAACAAAGACATCAAGAGGGCATTTCTCAAGGTGACAGGGTATGGTAGGGTAGATTAGTTAACCACAATCCAGGGGAAGTTGGAGTGATTATCCCTTTTTGGAAAAGGGACAACATCTTTTTTTAATTAGCTGTCCTATGCATTTGACCAACATAGCACTTGATAACTAGGTCATTCCACTGTGAAACCAAGGTGGCTATCTTGATTGACAGGCTACACTAAGGTACAATTCCAAACACCTCAGTACTCTTACTCGATCATTGCTGCAATGAACCATTTTTTGCTCTATCTTAGCTGTAGGTTGGGAATGACCTTCTGACCTCTCACATCCATCCTAAAGTAGAAATCTTATATCCAACATGATCACCCTAAAACAGAAGGAGAGGAACAGTGGACAAACTCACAATGACTCAGCTCCCAAGAGTGACCTGCTTGTCTGTCCACATATTCTTTTGGCCAAAGCACATAGTATGGTCCAGCCTGACAGCAGCAGGTGGAAAGTTTTTTGTCTAGACAGAAGTAATTCAAGTTCTGTGGCCGTGGTCTGATATGTTGGCTGCTCTACTTAGAAGGCAGCAAGTAGTATTCATTATGTAGCCTGGAATAGTTTTAGAAAATAACAGCATACCTATAAACCAATACAAAACATGCTAACTGTGGACAGCATGATAGTAGAGACAACAGAAGGCTGAGACCTATATGCTAACACAGTGTGTGTTGTCATGACAGAAGTGAGTTGACAGATTGTGGAACAGCAGTAATATAACTCAGAGAACAAAGTTCACACATGAATTCAGTGTGTTCTATGGGGAAACATGATGACCTCATCTGTCAAAAGACCACTCTAGAATGAAGAAAGCTGGATTCTTCTCAGAGCCTTCCCAACTTTTCTCCTCACAGGCAGAAGCCAAGGGCATGTCCAACTGGTGACTATGACTGCTTGCTCCTTTCTACCCTTTCCTGGTGGTGGGTATGGATTGCCTCTCATTTTCAGAGTTGCTCTTACCTGACCAATAAGCAGATTCCTCTCTCATTTAGTACCTGAATTATTCTTTCCTAAGGGGACCTCAGGCCCTCCAGTTTTATTCTGGGGTCACATTTGTTTTGTAGTTTATCCTCATTACTATTGTTTATGTATATATGTATATATACATACACACATACATATATATATTTTTTTAGAATTCTCCCCTTTCCTAGGCTATCGAGGAACTTTTCATATTCCTGAAGACAGCCTTTAACTTTCAATCTTTCTTTATTCTCCTCTGCAGTGCTGTGATTACAGGATGGGACACCATACAGAAGAGAATTTTTGTTTCTTTAATGATGTCCTTTGTGTTATAAAAGTTTTTACTTTGATATAATACAATTCATATAATTTTTTAAAAAAAAATAAAGATGGATTTTACTTAGGTAGCCCAATCCCTTCTGGAACTTACTGCAGACCAGGCTGGCATCAAATGCAGCATCCTCCAATCTCTGACCTAGTAGTACTAGAATTAAACATATACTTCACACCACCTGACCAAGTACTTTTGTCTGTTGTCATTTTGAAGTAGAACTAAAAAATTATTTCTTGATCCAATATCATGAAAATTTACTACCATGGTGTTTTTTTAAGTTACTTGTAGATTTTGATCCTTTTTGAATGAATTATTTTGTATGATATATTGCAAGAGCCCATTTACATTAGTTTTTTATGTGGATACCTATGTATGTAGTCAGACTTCCTCTTCAGACTTTCTTGGACCGCCAGCCCTCAAACAATGACATGGAGCCTTATTATTGATTATGAAAGTTTGGCCTTTAGCTTAGGTTTGTTCCTAACTAGCTCTTATAGCTTAAATTAATTGATTCTATTATGTAAACTCTGCCATGTGAGTTTTTTACCTCTCTTGCATTTGGTATGTCAGACTTGCTCAGCATCTTGGTGGCATTAGCCTCATGAGCCTAGATTCATCCCAAGGTCCTCTCTTTCCCCATAAGTTCTGCCAATTCTCCCCTGACAAACTACTGGCCAATCAGCTCTTTATTAAGCCAATCAGAAGGCACCTTTTACAGGAGGCGATCAAATATCCCACATTTCCCCCTATTTGTCTAAATGAAAAGGAAAGGGTTAACTCTAACACAATAAAACTATACAATGGAACAATTGTTAAATGAAATTACATTTACAATGTCCAGTCCATTAGTATTTGGCAAATTCAGAGACATTATCTATCCTATCTTGACGAGTCCAAAGTCTTATACCTAAACTACTTTCTATCATAATGAATTACTTAAAAGTATCTTTTTAGAACTTAAACAATTTTCTTAGAAAAAAAACATGAGCTTTTTTAAGTCTCTCAACCTCATAAACTTTGTACCTCTTTGTAAGTTTCTGTTTGGAATATAGTAACAAAGAAAACATAGGTATAACTACCTAGTAATAAAAAGGTGTAACTATCTAGTCTTCAACCCTCATCAGAGATCCAAGGGAGATAAAAATTTTATCTGATAATCAGAAAATGAAGAGCAAACAATATCTAAAACTATAAAAATGACATGGACAACTGGCTGTCTGGACAGACACCCAAGGTTCCTCTGCAACCTTGGGGCATCCATTTTTGGCCTATAGGCCTAGACTATCTGACAAACTTTTCTGTGAAGCAGGAAGTTTTGAAGGACTGTCCTGCCTTGTCTTGGCAAAGTTTGGTAGTCACATTCTTTTGTGTCCTGTTTATCCAATTTGGACAGCATACTGTGAGCAGTTGAGGCAAGCAAAGTTTCTTGCTGAATGGCTAAATTTGCCACAATGAAAGCAAACTCCATATGGAGATTCTTCAATGCCCATTATCCTTTTTGAAGTAGATTGGTGCTGTCAGGAGCAGACATATCTCCTTGTTATAAAAAGCCTTATGCTATGAAAACATCTGACATGCCAAATTAAGTAGGTCTTTGAAGTGTTTGAAGACCACCTACCTATCTAAAATATATCTCTGTTTGACCCTGAAAACATACCTAACATGACTCCAAGTTTGATTGTTATAGATGACTAACCACTAACCTGTATTTAATTAGTATCTTAAATAGTTTGTAATAACTTTCAAGGACTAGAACTATACATTACATTTTTTAATGACCTGCATAGGTACAATACCTTCAACAATGGTAGAAACATACAGTATGTTAAAACATAATAACCTGAAATTTGTTTTAATATACAAAAATCTCTTAAACAAGAATAGAAACATATATGCAGTATGTTCTAACTTTAAAAATACAAAAATCCATACCAATGTAAAATATCTGTGATTAATCGTTGCTTTCTAGTTTAAAAGTAGATTCAGAAATCCACCGTTTTATTCTACCATTCCTATGTCCCCCTTTTTTATCTTTTTAGAAGGAGATCCCTGAATCTAATTGTGGTTTTTTAGTTTTTATCCTAACCATGACCAACAATAACTTGCAACCAACTCCCCTAAACAATGACTAACATCCACAACCCATCAAGTGACAAAAATTGTAGTTGGTTGTTTTTGCTCTTTTCTTTTGGATCTTTGTTTCTTGGTCTCTGAGGACCCTCTACCCAGCTTTCAAATAAATGCACAGAGTCTTGTTATTACTTATAAATGCCCAGTCTTAGCTTGGCTTATTTCTAGCCAACTTTTCTTAACTTAAATTATCTCATCTACCCTTTGGCTCTGGGCTTTTTCCTTTTCTTACTTCTGTATAACTTACTTTCACTCTTACTCCATAGCTGGCTGTGTGACTGGGTGGTTGGCCCCCAGGCTTCCTCTCTTCCTTTTCTCTCTCCTTCTTCTTATTCTCCCAGATTTCTCCTTCTATTTACCCTCTCTGTCTGCCAGCCCCATCTATTTCTCTCTCCTGCCTCACTATTGGCTATTCAGCTCCTTATTAGACCATCAGGTGTTTTAGACAGGCACAGTAACACAGTTTCACAGAGTTAAACAAATGCAACCTAAACAAAAGTAACAACCTTTCTTGCAGGCTGAAAGAATATATCATAGAGCTCCAGTTGTGTATCAAAGCAGAACTTTGACTGGCCAAGGGTCTGTCAAAAGGCAAAGCCATTTATTATGAATATTTGGTGTTACCCAGCCTTTAATATTTCAGCTGTCTTCTGCTATAAAATCCTTGTGTGCCCAGACCTATTGGTAAACAGTTCAGTTCCCCAGATCTGCTGAACCTACTAAGTTATTAACTGCCCTGCTGAGCTTAGAAGACAAGCTGGCAGGAGACAAACCCTGTGCTAATGAAGCTCAGATCATTCCCTCTCTTGAGGAGGCCTAGTGGTTCTCTAGAGCACTTTGACTGAAAATAAAAAAGGTTTTTATATATCAAGGTGAGAGGTCAAACAACATTCCTGAAGAGGCAGAGCAAGGTGCCCAGGGAAAGAAAAGGCAGGTATTTTCTGTAGACAGAGAGAGAAGAGCATGGGGAGAGAGAAGAGAGGATGACAGAGGTTCCACAGAGGGTAAGAAGATCATGAGTAGAGTTTTCTGAGTGCCAGGAGTAGAGAGTAGCAGAGATGGAGAAAGAAGATACAGAGGATGAAGATGAGGTTGAAAGCATAGGAGTTAGTAGATAGCTGGACTATGAGCTAGGGAACTAGAAAGAACTGTAGTTATGGAGATAAGATTTCATTCCAGAGAAATAAAGATATAGAACTTGTAATGTCTAGAGTTATTCCTGCCTCGAATGCCTGGTGGAACTATAGTTGAATTGATGTAATTTTGTCTTAGAGGAATAAAGTTAACAGACATAAGAATATAGTGTATGTAGATTGTTTTCCCTGATATCCCACGCTGGACATAGCAAAGCCCCCTTGGAACCTAGGTAATCAATAAACCTTAAAATAATATGTGTAGTGAATAGCCATTCCAGCTTTGATCTGGAAATTCCAACCCCCATTGAGGCTTCAGCAACTGTCACACCTACAAGGCAGGGCCAAGGGAGGTGCCAGGATACCCGAGATCTAGGTGGGCCAGTGCGATCTTTGTTCCTGGACCCTAGATGGTAGAGGCTGACTGAGCAAAGCTCCAGAGAACACCACTGGACTTCGATACACCTTCCCCAAACCCCACAACCTACCTTGTCCTTTTTTGTAAGTTACCCACTAAATAAATCTTCCTTTTAACTACGTGAGTGTCCATAGATATTTCACCCATATCAGCTCAGTTGGTAGAGCATGAGACTCTTAATCTCAGGGTCCTGTGTTCATCTCTAAAGATAAAAAAGTCATAAAACAAAGCATCCAGGAAATTTGAGACACCATGAAAAGACGAAACCTAAGAATAATAGGGATAGAAGGAGAAGAATACCAACTCAAAGGCACAGAAAATATATTCAACAAAATCATAGAAGAAAACTTTCCTAACCTAAAGAAAGAAATACCTATGAAGATACAAGAAGCTTACAGAACACCAAATAGGCTGGATCCAAAAAAAAAAAAAAAAAGTCCCCTCGCCACATAATAATCAAAACACTAAGCACACAGAACAAAGAAAAAATATTAAGAGCCACAAAGGAAAAAAAACCAAGTAACATATAAAGGCAGACCCATCAGAATAACACCAGACTTCTCAATAGAGACTATGAAAGCTAGAAGGTCCTGGACAAATCTTATGCAGACACTAAGAGACCACGGATGCCAACCCAGACTATTATACCCAGCAAAACTCTCAATCACCATAGGCAGAGTAAATAAAATATCCCAGGATAAAACCAGATTTAATCAATACCTGTCCACAAACCCAGGCCTACAGAAAGAAATAGAAGGGAAAATCCAAACAAAGAAGCTAAACACATTCATGAAAAATCAAGCAATAGATAATCCCACACCAACATACACCAAAAAAGGACAACACAACACAACCACAAAAAATAACAGGAATTAACAATCACTGGTCATTAATATCCGTCAATATCAATGGTCTCAACTCACCTATAAAAAGAGCTGTGAAAAGGCTTTCCAAGCAAATGGACCCAAGAAACAAGCTGGTGTATCTATCCTAATATCTAATGAAATAGACTTTAAACTAAAATCAATCAAAAGAGATCAGGATGGACATTACATATTTATCACAGGAAAAATCCACCAAGATGAAGTCTTGATTCTAAACATTTATGCTCCAAATACAAAAGATCTAGTGTTGGTGTGGCCCCAGAGTTTGGTTTATGTCTTTCCTCAGGACAATGAGGTTCCTCTTTGGATTCCTGAACACTGAATGCATCCTGTGGCTGCTGCTGAAGCCTCATATGACAGAGACCTAATGGGTCATCATGAAGAAATCTACCCTTCTGATGCCAATGGAGATTGAGAGCCCAATATGGCCAGCTTTGGCAAGCATTAAAAATGTAAGCCTAGGAACTGTAGCCATGAGATTGGATTCTCCAGAAGTGCTGTTAGCCAAAGTCATGCTCGGATCAAGAAAAATGGGCCTTGGCAGTTCATGTTCCAGGAGTTGTATCCATGCCAGTGGATGTCCACACAATCCAGAAGAGAATCTGACATAGCTGCTGCCACTGTTGCTGTTATAACAATGGTGCACACCGCTTCTACTGTTTCTGGGATTACCATTTCATAATTGCTCACTACAGCTAGCATAGTGGAGACCCTGGCAACAAAAGTAGCTACTGCAGTTAGTTAATCTTTCATTCTACTGGGCATGATAAATTTAATTCAGTAGTTATATACATCTTGATTGTCTTAGAGAATTATATATTTAGAAACTCAAGTTCCAGTTACTTTTGGGATACTATCCCTACTGGCTATGGGTGAGATAGGACCTCTGTTGGTCTTTTCTGTATCGAACACACTGATTGCAAGCCCATTGTCATGTTGAGATCTTTGGCAGCAATTAACCATGCGGTTCACACATGATTGAGCCGGTATGATAATGAGTATTCAGAGATGGGTAATGCCTGGGGTCACTCACCAACCTAAGACAGAGGACCTGTGTGGCCTGGGCAGGCATCTCCATGACGGGTAAGGTGACCTGCTGTCGTCCCACGCAACATAATTCAGAAGCTCATTTTTTAATAAAAGGGGGACCTGCAGGGTTCTGACCCCTGTTTTGGGTAACTGTTGCCTTGCTTACAGACCTTGACTTGATATCCTCCCAATGCTAATTCCCTGCCAGGATCCACCCTCCTGAATGCCTAAGGGAAGTTCCTTGTCTGTTTATCCTGAATAATGGTCGTTCACAGCTTAGATGCAAGATTGTAAAACATCAGTATCGAACTTCTACCCTCCGGGGTCCTCCCATTGTGCTGTAAGCTTGTAATTAAGACCTCCTATTCCTTCAAGAAATGACATTCAACATTTAAAATTATATATATATATATATTTGAATGAATACTGCGAATGTAATCTATGAATACCACAAATGTGATTAATATCATGAGTGTAATTTTAAAAATAAATTAAAAACAACAAGATATTTTAGTGGATGAAAATTCTTCTGTGTAAGTAGAGCTTTTCATTGGGACCAACGTTCAGCTCTGTCTACCAGCTGGCTCCCAAGTAACCACAGAGATTTATTATTAATTATAAATGATTGGCAAATAACTTAGGCTTGTTACTAAGTAGCTCTTACATATTATATTAACCCATGTTCTTATCTATGTTTTATCATGAGGCTCAGTAACTTATCCCAGCATGGATCTCCTGTTACCTCTTCATCTCCTTGAGACTCCTGAGACTCCTGGGACTCTTCTCTTTCTCTTCTTCGAATCCTCTCTCCCCCAAAATCCAGCCTAGGTTTTGGCCATCAGCTCTTTATTAGGCAATGAGATTAATAAATATTCATAGTATTAAAAAGATTGTTCCATAACTCCTCTGTTTCATTTTATCATTCTTTTTTCCCATCTGTACCCATACTTAACTGAGCACCCAATTACTGGGTCTCAAAGCTGACATAATCAAATGTCAGTGTGTACCCACAGATATCTCTAGTAGTCCACAAAGGCACAAGTAGCTTACACAAGCAAATGGCTCTTGTGGTTTACTGTGGCTACATCCTTTCCACAGCCTGAGTCTGTGGTCCCCAAGGGCAGTTCTCTAAGTTATATTGAGGAATAGGAACAAACTCATGCTCTGGTTGTGTGTACAGGGCTGTCAAACTTGAAAGTGGACAGCAGAGCACTGTCTGCTGTTTTTGGGATGTGCTGAAAACAGTGGTGAGGAGAAACCAATCCAGGGAAGAGAACACTGTGCAGGACATTTGGTTATCCTTTGGCTTAGAAGGAGAAATGTCTTCTAGTTAAGAGTCTATATTAGTGAGCCCATTGTTGCCCATGGGTTGGTTACCTGGTTGTGAACAGCCATGGAATAGAATTGTAAAATTGGAGAGAATAAGTGTGGAGAGATCTGTGAATAACCTTAGGAATTGGAAAAAATGTGAAGATGTTTTTGTCCCATATGAATTCTCATAAAAGCTGTTATCAAAAGGACAGGCTATTAAGAAGTCAGTGGATGGGATGGTCTCTGAAGACACCCTGTCAACCCTTTCCTGGCCATCCTCTCCCTGATTATCATGGTCATCTTTACTTCCTTCTCTGGATATAAAACCAGAAAACCATGTGAACTACTCATTTTACCAAATGATCCAGTTCTCACATGGTCCATTAATGAAGCACTGCCTATAGGGGGGCCAATTAAGGAGTCCCTGTATGTAAGAGCTGTGGATCTGCTTCTCCTTCCTCCAAACTTGCCATCTTCTCCTTTAGGCCTATGGGTTCATGTAGCTGGAGCTTTCCTGCCTGCCCACAGTCAGGACAAATCTTTGTTACCCACCAGTCCCACAGCCGCTCAGACCCAACCAAGTAAACACAGAGACTTATATTGCTTTCAAACTGTATGGCCGTGGCAGGCTTCTTGCTAACTGTGCTTATAGCTTAAATTAATCCATTTCCATAAATCTATACCTTGCCACGTGGCTGGTGGCATACCAGCATCTTCACATGCTGCTGGTCATGGTGGCGGCTGTAGTGTCTCTGGTCATGGCGGCGGCTGCTGTGTCTCTGGTCTTGGTGGCGGCTGCTGTGTCTCTGGTCATTGCGGTGGCTGCCGCGTCTCCTTCTGCCTTTCTGTCCTTTTATTTCTCCTCTCTGCTAGTCCCGCCTATCTTTCCTGCCTAGCCACGGCTGATCAGGTTTTATTTATTAACCAATCAGAGCAACTTGACATACAGACCATCCCCCAGCACAGCCAAGTGCAGACCATCTTAAACACCTGCACTCAGGCCCATGGTTCTAATCATCCTCTATACGGACCTGCTGGGTAACGCCACAAAGAACCCAAGAAGGGCTCCCATAGGACATACAAATCATCCCACAGCAGGTTCACCTGGTGTAGATGGAAACCTCTAAAGTTTGACTGTAGATGTAACCAACCGTCTTATTAAATAAGAAACACAGAACCAATGTAAAAGAGAAAGCCAAGAGGTCAGAGCTCAGAGCTAAAATCTCACCCTTCCTCCTGTGGTGGTCCTAGCTTCCCGAAAGAGGCCTATTTCCTGTATGTAAGTCTTTTCATAGTCTTTTGTTCTGCCTTCTCATTGGTTGTAAACCCAAACACGTGACTGCCTCGTCACTGTATGTATGTACAGCCCCCCAGGTCTTAAAGGCATATGTCTCCAACGCTGGCTGTATCCCTGAACACACAGAGATCTACCTAGCTCTTCTACCAAGTGCTGGGATTAAAGGCATGTGCCTCCACTGCCACACTCTTGATATCGCTCTAATAGCTCTGACCTCCGGGCAACTTTATTTATTAACGTACAATCAAAATCACATTTCAGTACAATTAGAATACCACCACATTTCCCCTTTTCTATTTTAATAAAAAGAAAAAAAGCAAAAGGTTATAACTAACATAAGAAAAACTATATATAAAAGTACAATAACTATATACAATATATACAAGTAATAAATACCTAAACAATGTCTAGTCAATTTGTATTGGACAAATCAGAGAAAATAATTCCATTATCTATCCTATTTTGGTAAATCCAAGATGTATCTAGTTCACTTTCTATCCTAATTAATTTTCAACTATAACTAACTAATCTTCAACTCCCTCAGAGATCCAAGAAGGAAATAATATTAGCTAACAAAAATAAAAACAGGAAGTGCATGCAAGCAACTTCCAAAAAATTTGTGAGTTGACAGAAACAGCCAACTGCCTGGACAGTCACCTGAGATTTCTCCGCAGTTTTGGTGCATCATCTTCAGCCTATAGGCTTATCGTATCTGACAGACTCATTTGTGAAGTAGGATGTACACAAGGTCAACAGTTCAACCTCACATTGGGTGAGAGCAGTCCACGTACCAGAAACACCTGAATTCCAATAGCGTCATGTCATGATTCAGGATTTTACATTGGTATAGATTTTAGTTTATGTTTAAAATGTTTTACATTGGTATAAATTTTAGTTTATTGATACAAACTTGAAGTTAATTTTGTTATACTATATATATATATATATATATATATTTATATTCTTGTTTGAGGTACTATGTTTATGTAACTCATTTAAAATTGCAATGGATAATTAAGAAATAGATTAATAATTAGTCATCTATGATAATCATATTTATTGCCATGTTAGTTAAGTCTTCTAGGTATACATAGATATATTTCAGATAGATAGGTAGTCTTTAAACACTTCAAAGACCTACAGAATATGGTATTTAAAATGTTTAAAAAATTTAAACATTCTGGACAGTGAGACATGTCTGCTCCTGACAGCACTGGATTTACTTCGGGGAGGAGGGTGGGCATCGAAGAAACTCCATATGGAGTTTATCTTCACCTTGGCAAAAATAGCCATTTGGGCAAGAAACAGTTCTTGCCTGAACTGCTTGATCAACTGGACATGCAGGACCCATAGGAAGGTAACCACTGAACTTTGCCTGATAAAATGGTCCTTCAGGTTCCTGCTTCACAGAGGAAACTGCCAGACATTCTACAGGACACAGAAAAAAGTAAATGAGAGACTCTAGGCCTGTGGGCTGAAGACAAATGCCCCAACTTTACAAGAGAACTTTGGATAACTGTCCAGGCTGTCAGCTGTCTCTTTCTACCCTGCAAGACTCCCGAAAGTTGCTTGCATCCTTCTCCCATTTCTCAGGTAGTAATATATCTTTCTGAGGTCTTTGATGTAGTTAAAGACAAGATACTTACAATTTTCCTTAGTTATGATAAAAGATAAGTTAGATATAAAACCTTAAACTCACAAATATAAGATAGATAGGATATCTTCTTTAATATTGTAACTGAAATTCTTGCTTGATAATTGTTTTGTTATATGTAATTTTACCATGTTAAAGTTAAAACCTTCCTTTAAAAAAAAAAGAAGAAGAAAGGGGAAGTGCTGTGGATATCGCTCTATATAAATAAAACACTGATGACCAGTGACCAGGCAGGAAGTATAGGCAGGACAAGGAGAGAGGAGAATTGGGGAAAAAGGAAGGGGAGGGAGACACTGCAGCCACCGCCAGGACAAGCAACATGTAAAGATGCCGGTAAGCCACAAGCAACGTGGCACGGTATAGATTTATAGAAATGGGTTAATTTAAGATGTAAGAACAGTTAGCAAGAAGCCTGCCACGGCCATACAGTTTATAAGTAATATAGGCGTCTGAGTGATTATTTTATACGTGGATTGTGGGACAGCGGGGCTTGGTGGAACCTGGAGAGAAGCCCTCCAGTAACATTTGACTTTCCCTTCATGTTGACCTCTGGGATGGTCCCATGACCACCATGGAGTAGGCCCAGCTCTGAAGAGCAGGAGTGGTTTTTTTTAGACCACAGGTACTCTCATTAGCTTGAACTCAAAAAATCAAGCATGTTACAGACATGGCAGATTCAGCCTCCCTCAAAAGGTTTGTGGCCAGGCCCTGGAGTTGGTTCTACCATTCACTAGATGAGTGGTCATTGCCAAATCACTAAGATTTTTTGGGTCATTGTACATTATCTAGGCAACGGACCCATAGGGCTATGTTTGAAAAACATCGTGGTACTGCAGTCTCTTAGGGCAGCAATGAGGCTCTGTTAAGTCTGTTTATCATTTTAGTCTTCACCTAAAAGGTGTAACATCCTCCCTGCCCCTAGGTTTTTTGTTTTTTGTTTTCACTTCTCTCTCTCTCTCTCTCTCTCTCTCTCTCTCTCTCTCTCTCTCTCTCTCTCTCTCTCTCCAGATATCAAATATGCTTTCTGTGGGACTTAGCCCTTTGGCCCCTGCCTTTTGCATGATGACACACTGGGCAGCTTGTGCCTTCTCATTTTCAGAACCAAGCATCCTTCAGGCCCCTGCTCTGTTTGGTGACTCACTTAGCAGCTTGTGCCTTCCCAGTCAGTCCTCCCTGAATTTCTGGGCTAGATTTCAGCCCTTGGATCTTACTTATCTACCTCACTCATGGAAAATGTGCCTAAACTTACCCACCTTTGCCCAATACCCCTTAGATATAAATGCAAATGGCTGCTTGCTGGCACACCTTACCCTAGTATTTCACAGAACTTTTGCAGCTCGTGTTAGTCATCTGTGTCCTGCTTACTCTCCTCTCCCAGCAGCCTGGGAGATCCATGGCTTGGGCTCTAGCCCACTGGATGCCTCCCTCATCTCATCTCCTGCTCCCTGCTTCTGTACCTGCTGGGATCTCATGCTTTCACTCAAAATGTCCTGTTCTTCTATTTGTTCTGTCTCTGTCTGCTGGTTCCCTCCTCCTGCTGCTGCTGCTGCTGCTGCTGCTACCTCCATGCTGCAGTCTGGGGTTCTCTCTTTCCTGCCTGGCTGCTCTGCTAAACTTCTCTACAGCACCTTCTCCACGCTCCCGTCATGAAGCATGAAAGGTTCCCAGGAAAAGTTTTGTCTGTCTTTCTGTTCAAAAGTCTATTTGATACGTGCACATGGACATGTCTGACTAATGTGGCTACATGATTGTGTTTCTGACTGATTTTTGAATGCTTGAGATTATGTGTTCCATATGTCTTGGGGAAAAATACCACATGACCATGTGGGCAAGCACCATCTTGACTACGGCCAAAGACATGTCATATGACTTCAACGCCATATTTGATGAGGGCAACCACATGAGCAGTTGCTTCTTGACCAATGTTTAGCAAAGTTAAAGACTTCTCTGTTCATTTTATCAGATAGATTCCTGTCTGACAATTCCTGTCCTGTCCTAAAAAAAAAAAAGTTATATAAGTGATGGGTTTTAAAACAATGCTGGTTTTGATAATTGATTTTTAGATGAACTAAATTGTTTACAATGTTAAAACTTGGTTTTGCCTCATTATATCTTAAGACCACAGCTAAACACCAGAGACTGATATATTCTATTTGATAATATCTATGCACTCTAATAAAGGGCCTCTCCTTATCTAAGGTCTATTCAGGCTAACTAAGACCAATTAGGAATATATGCCTAACCTTTTCACTTTTACAAATACTGGTAAGCTGTAACTAATTGGGAAAACTGTTTGTCCATTAACTTATGTATGCTCTCAATGTTAAGCCTAAATAACATTTGATTTTTCCCCCAATTTCATTGTGATGTAGACTGCCACATGCCTGGCAGCAATCTTTTACTAAAGTTTGTTAAGGTTAACGACTTCTGTCATTTTATCTCCTTCAATATTTGATTCAACTCTGGTCTATAGTATACTCTATATGACAGTAGAAATTTAAAGATATAAAGATCTACTCAGATTAACAAAAGCTAACTTAGAGATTCATACCTATGTCTTTGCCAAGTTGACACCAAGCTTCTAGAGAATGTAAATAAATGGTGGCATATGTTTGATAAATAAGGTATATATTTATAAACAAGATATATATTCTATAATGGAGTTTCTGGTCTCCTGAGAGGGTCCTTTTCTCAGAGTTGGGCCACACCCCAACTCACAAGCCCCCTTGTCTCCTGTTCCCATTTGGCCCTCATGATCTTTCCCATGTCACTTTCCTTGCCTTCTCAGGAGAAAGCTTTTCCAGTTTGGTACAAACTTGTTCTATTTTTACCAACTAAATGGCTAATTTGGTTTCTTTATTCAAAATCATATTTTTAAGGCTAACCCTGACAGAAATGGAATGTAAGTCTTAGTCTTATGACAGCTGCTAAAATATTGTAGACTGTTGGGGAACACAAGTTGATAGTCATTCATATCTAATAGACAGACAGTCCTCAGATGCTCAGAGATCTGCCCAATAAGGTATCTAAAATGTTTAATTAAAAAGCTTTTTGTGAGAGAGAGACATGCCAGCTCCTGGCAGCACCCTTTGCAGCCACTGAGCAAAACTGCCTTTTGTCTTGACTGCTGCCAGGGCCTTCTTCAGACCACAGACAACAGGACTCCAGGGAATCCATTGCCTCACTTTTGCCTAGACAAGGTAGGCTGGTCTGCCCCACAAGTTCCTACTCCACAACTGTTGGATCTTCTGAGGCCTGGCAGGCCTAGACTTGGCAGCCAAGGACAGATGTTGTTGTCCTGAGACTTGTACTCTCAGTGACCATAGAGGACCCTGGGGCAGCTGTCTAGTTAGCCAGCAAGTAAACTTTTGTGATCTTCAATTGCTAACTGAGGTAAAAATTATCCTTCTCAGGGCTCTGATGACATTTGATGATCAGACTTTGTCAGTTCAACAGCAGCAACCAAGGCTTCAGCTACTTTCTCAGTTCTCTATGTAAAATCCACAGGCCTTACTCTCTTAGAGCTAATACTAGGTCTAGACACAGTTCGCCTTGTTACCAGACTCAAAAGAGAGATGTGACTGCTCTCACTGGTCAGCCATCTGTATCTCCTGGTGAATTAGATAAAAAGAAGGCGCTTTAATGTTTGCTTATGTGAAGATAGGAAAGCTGACTCTCTTCTGCTCATTTACTTATCCTTCTCAGATCTGAAGATGTTTGGTGGCCAGAGTACTAACAGATTTGCCAGTGAACAGCTCTCCACCTCCCACATTAGAGAGGGTATGGAAGCCTCCCAGCTTTTTGCTATGACACCAAGATATAAATCTTTTCCAGCTGTTTTATAGACACATGCAAGTTCCTTCACAGGTCCATCCCTCCTGCCAGACTCATGCTAAGGCCAAACTCACAGGGGCCTCCAAATACACCAGCCCCTGTACCAGCTCTGAGGACACCAACTGGATGAACACTGACAGGTCGACTTCACCCACATGTCCAATCACAATAAGGCTCCCCATCTTCTTATCCTTACTGACACTTTACAGGATGGATGCACTCCTAACCTCCAGGGAAACAGAAGATGTGATGGCTCAGGTACTCCTGAAGAACACACCATCCCTCAGTTTGACATGCCATCTCCTGAAGATCCTGGGACTTCACTGCTGGTACCACCTCTCTAGACTCAAGCAGGGACCTACCCAGCAACTGAAAGCTGGTTTTCCAAGATGTCCCAATGCACAACTGTCTCTTCTGTACAACCGGGGAACTTCCCTGTTCCATTCTTTTTGGCTGTTATCACTCTTCCCATGGCTAGCCCCTCTCTCAGGGCTGATGATAACAATCTATTTTTTCTCCTAGCAACCAGCCTTCTCAGCTCCCTCAAGGAACAGATGCCTGAGGTCTTCAGGATGACAGCTAGCTGAATGCTTCTTCACTCACACCTTTTGCTGTGTGTGACCCCAACTTCCAACTTCTCCTCCCCACTTTGTCCCAAATGAACAGGAAGCCATCTTGAGATTTTGGAGACTCTCATTCTTGCCCCACTTGCCATCCATAGCTCACCATTTTCACAACGATCAAAAGGGAGGAATGTTAGCATTCAGACCTGCCCCTTGGGACCTGGCCACTATGCAGGCACTACCTTGGCCTGCTCAGGGTCCTGACAACATCATGTGCTCATTGGTCTCTCTGTGAATGCTTGAAGTCCCCTCATAAAAGGTGGGGCCCTGCCCACCTTCTCTCTCTTCTCTCTTCTCTGCTCAGGCCCCACCCACTCTCTTTCCCTCTCTCTTCCCATGAAGCAGCTCTGTGCTCCATTTCCCTCTCCCCTCTCCCTTCCCCCTTCACCACGAATAAAACTCTCAACCTGTGCAGTCTGCATGGCCTGTCTCTGTCTCTTATCCGCAATGGAGTAGCTTGGCTCCAAGCCACCAAGGTCACTCTCCCACTGTTTTACATAAGTTGCCCTTAATCAAGATGGCAGTGAAGCCATAAGATATCTTTCTTCTGCAACCCTAGTAAAGATGGCTGCCAACTATGTGACTGCCTAAGGCAGCAGGCCACATGTTGCTTATAAACCAAAATAGAATCATGTCCTGTGGTTCCTTTAAGACTGGGTTCTATGCCCAGACTTTTACCTATCTACTCTGTGTTAAGGTGGGGTGGGGGTGAGGGGTTCCCTAGAGCTATAGTGAAGAGCTGAGCTCCAGAATTTGGGGTGGAATGGCCTTTATTATCTTGGGGGGGGCTCCTAATGTTAATCCTGAGAGTCACAAGAGAAAACCTAGTTGCACAACCAAATTTGAAGCAATGTTTAATTAAATTAAATACTGACCAAGATGGACTTTGGTCAGGACCACTGTCTGGAATTTCCAGTGAATGGCTCCAACCACTTGTTGTAGGGGCTTTTAAAGACAAAAACCATCCAGCTACCATATTTTCCTATGTGGCTTGGTATTTTCCAAGAACTACAACTCTCAGCATTCCAGGAATTTACCTGGTCTTTGGATGTGTGGGGCTAACAGGTTAATATTGGGTCTTAAAGTATGTGGCAAGAGACCAGTTACATTCTTTTTCATGAGGATATCCATGTGTCTCACCCACATTTTAAGAAAATATTATCAAATGATCTTTATGTCTTTAACTGAAATTTTCAGTCAATACAGTTTAGTGTTTGGGTCTGAAGTGACAATCCTAGTCCATTAAATTCTATGTCAATCCCAGACAGGTGTCATTCTTCTATTGTTTTTAGTGGCTTTGTGGATGATTTCAAAAGTGGGAAATATGAGTTCTTGCATTTTGTTCTTCTTTTACAAGTTTGAAATTGTCTGAGGAGTCACCATGGCCACCACAACTCTTATAGAGGAAAGCATGTGTGTAGATGTAACTAACCGTCTTATTAAATAAGAAACACAGAAACAATGTAAAAGAGAAAGCCGAGAGGTCAGAGCTCAGAGCTAAAATCTCACCCTTCTGCCTGCAATGTCCCAGCTTCCCGAAAGAGAGCTACTTCCTGTCTGTACGTCTTTTTTATAGTATTATTGTTCTGCCTTCTGATTGGTTGTAAACCCAAACACGTGACTGCCTCGTCACTGTCTGAATGTACAGCCCCCTAGGTCTTAAAGGCATATGTCTCCAATGCTGGCTGTATCCCTGAACACACAGAGATCTATGGGATTAAATGCATGTGCCACCACTGCCACATTCTGTCTATGGCTCTAATAGCTCTGACCCCCGGGCGACTTTATTTATTAACATACAATCAAAATCACATTTCAGTACAATTAGAATACCACAACACATGTGATTGGCGGCTTGCTTACAGCTTCAGAGGTTTAGTCCATCATCATGGCAGGGGTATGGCAACACTCATGGAAATGGAGCAGTAGCTGAAAGCTACATCCTGATTCTCAGGCAGAGAGACACTGGACTAGGCATGAGATTTTGAAATCTCAAAGCCCACCTCCAGTGACACACTTCCTCCAAAAGATCTTGCCTCCTAATCCTTCTAATCCTTCGAAAGGGTTCCACTCCCTAGTGACTAAGCATTCAAATATAAGAGCCTATGAGACCATCCTTATTAAACCATCACAGGCCTCTTCCTAGTCCTTTGCACTTCCCACTGAACTTCAGGATCCATTTGGCAATTTCAAAAGAGGAACTATGCTAGGAATATGACAGAGGCTTGTTGAATCTGCGTATGTTTAATATATACTGACATCTTATTAATATGTTCTTCTGAAACATGAACCACATGTCTTCAAATAGTCATGTGAACCCAGTGCTTATATATGTATATATATATATATATATATATATATATATATATATATATATATATATAATCTACTAATATATATCTTGTATATTTTTATCCATTTAATGGATATTTTTAATCGATAAAAATGCTTTTTTGTTTCCTTTTATTATTCTGTTTTTTCACTGACGCTCATAATTACCTGGACACCCAGTGTGCTCTGTCAAATCTGTCATTATCAAATGTCAAAGTGCACACACAGATATCTCTAGCAGTTCATGAAGGCACAAGTAGGTTACATGAGAAAATGGCCAAGGTGGTCTACTCTGGCTACTCCCCTTTCACAGCCTGAGCCTGTGGTCCCCATAGGCAGTTCCCTAGGGTAGGTTGAGGAGGAAGAGCAAACTCGTGCTGATTACACATGGTTCTGTGTGACATGCTGTCAAACCTGAAAGTGGACAGCAGAGCACTGTGTTCTGTTTCAGGAAGTGCCTGAAGACAGTAGTTGGGAGAAACCCTTCCAGTGGATAAAACACTGTCCACACATTTATTGTCCCTTTGGTTTGGAAGGAGAAATGTCTTCCAGGTAACATTCTATATTGATGAGTGCATTGTGGCCCATTGTTACATGGTCATGATCATCCATGCAATATCCATGAATATCCATGTAAAATTGGATAGAATGAGTGTGGAGAGATCTGTGGTTAGCCTTCTTGGAAATGGGAAAAAATGTGAAGATGATTCTGTCTCATGTGAATGCTCATGAAAGGTGTCCTCAAGAGGACAAGATATGAAGAATTAAGTGGATCGGATGGCATTTTCTGAAGACACCTGTCAACCCTTTCCCTGGCCATCCTCTCACTGATTGTGATGTCATCTTCACTTCCATCTTCAGATTCAAAAACCACAAAACCTTTTGAACTACTCATTTTACCAAATGAGGCAATTCTCACATGGTCCATTAATAAGGCATTGTCAGCTGGGGCCCAATTAAGGAGTCCCTGGATGAGAGAGCTGTAGAATGGCTGAGTTTTCCTTTCTCCAAGCTCACTATCTTCTCCTTTAGGACTGTGAGTCCTTCTGATGGAGAATGACATCTCTAGAGATTGACTTTTCCTTCATGCTGACCTCTGGGGTGTTCCCATGGCCACTATGTAGTAGGTCCAGTTCTGAACAGCAGGAGTGTTTTTGTTAGAGCCCAGGTACACCCATTAGCTTGAACTCACACAATCAAGTATGTGATTGACATGGCAGATTCAGCCTCACCCCAGAGGCAAGTGGTTAGGCCCTGGAGCTGGTTCTGCCATTCACTAGTTGGATGACCTTTGCCAAATAGTAAGATTTTTGAGTCATTGTACATTATCTGTGCAATGGGCATGCAGGACCATTCTTGGCAATCTCCTGTAGCTGCAGTCATTTAAAAAAAAAGGGTATGCAGTCCCTTGTGTCAGCCATGAGGATTGGATATATCTGCCTTCCTTTTTATGTCCTCACTCAAAAAGGTGTAATATTCCCCCAACTCCATTGTACTTTTACTTTTGTGTCTTTTTCCTTTGACAGATCCCAAAGATGCCTCTGTGGGACTTTGGACTTTTTCACTTTTTCCAAGATTTGTCCCTATCATGTGACTATTTTCTGCCACGTTGCCAACATCTATGTCTAACTCAAATTGTGTGTGTGTGTGTGTGTGTGTGTGTGTGTCTCCTCTTGACCGCCCTTTCATGGATCTATAATAAAACCTCTATGACTAAAAACAACAGAGTCAGGGTGGCTGTGTTATTCTGCATGTGGCACTCAGTGGGTTCTGTCTGTCCCTCTCTGAACCTGTCTCCTTGTCTATCCTGGTGGAGAAGAACCTCTGCCTGGACTCCACTACCTCTGCAGAGCTGATGAGGACCAAGAGCAGGAGTGGGAAGAGTTGGGGTCAGAGCTGTGGGACAAGGCTCAGTAACAGCACTGCAGGGGTCAGGACTGGGTCAAGTGCTTCTGATTGGTGCTGATGGCCAATACTAAGGTGCAAGTCCACCCATCATGGCAGTGTCATGGTGGCAACACAGGCCTCTGAACAGCGGTTGAGATCACGTGTCATTGCTCATTGTTTCCAGCAGCAAAGGCGCCACAGTGAACAACTGCTGGAGCACAGGGCACAGGACAATGAGGTGCTCACCAGGCTGTGCAGAGTTCAGAGCCTGTGCTGCTTCACTTTTATTAGTGCCGTGACTCAAACTCTAGCCTCGAGCCTTCTATTTACTCGGGTGCTATACAGCTGAGCCACATTCCTAGACACTCTGCCCTTGCTTCCTGTACAATTTATTTAGTTGTCATTTTATAATGAACTGTTACTGTTGGCTGTGATTAAGGAGCAGCTCACAGGAATTCTAAACTCTTGTCAATCAATCACTCTCTGCAGGAAGACTTTATAGTTCAGGCTTCTCCTTCTGAATCCTTTGGAAAATAAGACATAGACAGAAAGGAGAGAGAGAGGGAGGGAGGGGCGGAGGGAAGGAGGGAGGGAGAGAGAGAGAGAGAGAGAGAGAGAGAGAGAGAGAGAGAGAGAGAGAAGGAGAGAGAGAGATTGATTCCAGGTCATGGTACACTGGCCAGAACATGTGGCAGGGTGCTGACATCATCACATTTATCCTCTAGCCAGCCTAGAAGGGAAGAGCTACTATTGGAATTCTACAGAAGAGGCAACTGAGGCAGAAAAACAGCAAGTTCAAGAGAGCACACCCAGAGCTTGATATTTGGACCCAAAGTCTAATATGTATCTAAGAGACCTGAGCCCCTCAGAGAGTTTTCTCACTCCACTGTCCTGGGATGTCACTGCTGACTTCCATGTTGGTATGTAATGCTTGACTCTTTTTGTTTGTTTGTTTTATGTGTATCAACATTTTACCTATACATCTATGTACAACACATGCATGCCTTGTCCCTGGGGAGGCCAGCAGTGGTCACCAGATCCTCTAGAACTGGAGATAGAGATGGTTGTGAGCTGCCATGGTAGGTGCTGGGAACCAAGCTGCGTGTTCTGCAAGAGCAGCAAACCCACTTTTCCTCACAGCCACCTCCCAGCCCCCATCGTTGTTGACTCTTCCTTAGCTCCAGAGTGTCTGGGTAACGGTTGCAACTCTTTCTCTGTCCTGCCAGCCAGCTCCCAAGTCACGGTCAGAGGCTCTTTATTAATGATGAAAGCTTGTCCAATACCTAGTCTTAGGCTTGTTTCTATCTAGCTCTTATACCTTAAATTAACCCATGTCTTTTCACCTACATGCTGCCAAGTGAGTCCTGGCTGTTACCTCCCCTCCCGCATGTTTTGTTTGTTCTCCACCCCTGGCATCTCCATCGTTCTCCTTCCTAACGCCCTCTCTGCCCTGAAAATCCTATCTAGCTATGGCCATTAGGCTTTTCATTACCTTAGTCTGAGTGACACATCTTCACAGTGTACAAAAAGATTACTCCATAAGACCTAACTTGTTCAGGCATTTCACAGTAAAGAAGGGAGAACTGTGATTTACCCCCAAGGTAGATGAGGAAGGAAGAGGAGTGTGAACTCAAACATGGTCTCATGAGTGTCAGGGCTCAGAGTTTGGGCTGTAAAGGAGGAATCAGAATGAGAAATTAAGTCCCTGACCTGTGTGTCTCAGGTGACCAGGTCTGTCCTCCCCTTCTCTGAGCTGCTCTAATTCCAAATTCTCCTGGGGAGGCTCAGAGAGGAGGCAGGGCCATAAAACCTCAGTCTTTGGTCCCACTGGGAAGATGTGAAGATGTCTGAGCTGGCCTTTGTTAAGCAGGGTTTTATAGGTGCCATCTTCTGGAGTCAGGGCTGGCCTACTTGCAGAAGAAACAAGATATTCAGTCACTCAAACTCTACAGCACCTTGGAATTTTTCTGGAGATTGAGCTGCCTAGATTCCCAAGTCCCTGGCCTCAATTGCTTCATGGGACTTCCTCATAATAGCCACTCAGTGACACAGTCCCTGATTTACAGGTAGGAAGATGGTCACTGGTGCTTGGCTTGTGGGTGAGGTTCATGCAAAAGGGTCTAGAGATAATAATTAGTCAAGTCCTCCATCTCAGGTCCTCTGTGTTTATCTCAAACTCCACAGACCTCTTCCCTCATCACCTGCTCTTTTTTCTTTTCTTCTCAGTTCCATTTGCCTTTCTCTATTTATTAAATTAATAAATATTTGCCGGGCGGTGGTATGCACGCCTTTAATGCCAGCACTCGGGAGGCAGAGGCAGGCGGATCTCTATGAGTTCGAGGCCAGCCTGGACTACCAAGTGAGTCCCAGGAAAGGCGCAAAGCTACACAGAGAAACCCTGTCTCGAAACCCCCCCCCCCCCCCGCAAAAAAAAAATATTTACGGAGAGTTTGTTTCTTTCTTAAATGTTTAAAAATAAAGGATATGGGGTCCTGAGCTGAAAAGTCTCAAGTGAAGCAAAATCCATATCCCTGAGAGAGCAGTTAATGTCTTTGAAGGAGTCTTCCCACCCAATGGAGACACAGTTTGATGCACTTCATGGGCAGAGCAATCATGGTTTTGTTTTTTATTTTTTCCTTTGGGGGGTATAAGTCTGTTGTAGCCTAGTTTGGCTTTAAACTCACTATATAGTTGAGTATTTCCTTGGACTCCTCATCCTCAACCTTCCAGATGCTGGCTTCCTAGGTTGGGACTCCCATGTGTAGCCTTTTCTGGCTTGGAACTCAATCCTGATGTCTTTGTTTGTGATTTTGGGCTCACAGACTTGGGCAAGCAGGCCTGGTGGGACACTATAAGCAAAGTCAGAGACCACTGGGCTGGGAGAAATGACAGGCTGTGGTGACTATATATTGTCCCAATGCTGTAGAAATCACCCCTCAAATCCTCTCTTCTTGTATCCTTCTACTTTCAGTACATCTCAGGGTCTCCCACATTCAGACAGGAGGGGAAATCTCACTAGGAGAGCTGGTCTGTGGCTAGTCATCCAGCTCTGTCCTAGGAGGGCTCTGGCCTGTGCTGAGTCTCAATAAGCTCAACTACATGGACAATGTGTAGACTTTGCCTTCCTCTCTTCCCCACATCAGAGCCTGTGTGCCAGAAGCAGAGAAGGTGACTGAGAGCCCGGGTCTGAGGACACACCTCTCAACCCCACTTCTCCCATGCTGATCTTGCAATCTGAAACAAACCTCCCTCTCCAGGCCTTAGGTGCTCACCTGTAACACACAGGTAAAAATACTTCCTTCAGTAAACTATTGTAATGTTAAGCTAAATTTAGGGAAAAATGGCTGGAATATACAAATGACTCAATAAATGTCAGTTGTTTTTGTTATTGCAAAATGTTAGGAAATCACACACATAGCCATATTCTGTCAGAGATAATGCTTTCTTGGTTCTGTGCAAATTCAGTTAACAGAAGAAAAAGAAAAAATTGCCTATGTTGTTTGGTGTCAAAATTGATATCAGACCCCTCTAGGATTCTTCAGATTATAACTGGCAATGAATAAGAAATTCAGGATGTATCCTCCCTTTGTTAGGTTGTAGCTTCCTGGCCAAGCTGAGTCCTGCTGCTGGCCACAGTGTGGGCAACACAATGCAGGTGGTAGTCCCTCCTCCATGGTGAGAAGCTAGGTGATTTCTTAAGGTGTGAGAGAGGCAGAGACCTGCAGGATAGCAGATGTGCTTGCATGGAGATTTGTGAATGGAGGGAGAGGAAATGGAAAAGACAGCTGTGTGCTGAGGCTGAGTCTCCACAGAGCAGGAGGTTTGGGAATGGCCTGTACACTCACCTCAAACGACAGGGCATGGGAACTTGTAAAAGGCTTCAACAGGGGCCAGACAGGCGTGGTATGAAAACTTTGAAAAACTATTTCAGCAGTCACATGAAGAACATGTCGATGCAGACCAATATCCAGTACTGAGAACGAGAAGTAGACAGATCTGCCCCTAAAGAAGAAGCGGTTTGCAGCTGATACCTGCTATGAAAGAGGAAATCAGTTTTCTCCAGTAGAATGTCACTGTATGTATGAGTTACCCTCCAGGGGAAGCCACATGCCAGGAGTAGTTGGCCAACAGGAAACTGACTCCACATTTTTTGTTTTGTTTTGTTTTAGTATTTCTATTTTGATTTTCTTTTTAAAAACTTTTGTTGTTTGTTTTGTCTTGAGAGAGAAGGAGGAGAAAGAACATGAAGTTGGGTGGGGAGGATCTGAGAGAAGTTGAAGGAGGGGAAGAACATGATCTATGTATATTGTATGAGAACAATACTTTAAAATTAACATAAATAAGGCTGTATTGAAGGAGGAAATTTTAGGGGCATAAGTGCATGGGGACTGTGATCAGGATGCCAGGAGAGATGATGGGCTCCTGACCTGGGCTGAAAGGAAGGACAGCTGTGAGAGTCATGAGCAGTGGACTAGTCAGGGGAGGGGATGGGGACAGGGGAAGAGAAGACCAAGGATGTCTTGAAGTCTCGTTTATATTTCCACTCCCACTAAAAGCAATTCCCACCTTAACCACTGTCTTGCTAATTAGCATGAGTGGTGCCTTAGTTCGGACTATTTTGAGCAGTGTTTGGAAATTTGCTTTACATGTCTTTCCTTAAATGTATGTGTCTATGTGCCTACATGTTTACACATTGTTTCAGAACTGTAGTTGACATTTGCATTGCTGAGCAATGCATTAAGTGTGTTCAATGTTAGGAAACACAGCCAGGCACACACTAAGGGGATCATTTTAATTACTCTCCCATCAGATCCAGTTACTCTCGTCAACACTAGATATCTGTTATTGTGGCCATGCTGGTAGGTGTGTGGGGATGTGAGATGGAGAACAGGCAGGTGGGCATTGGCACTGTGGTGTTCTCCTGCAATTTCCAGATGAGTAATGGTGCTGAGGACCTGAGCCTCATCAGTGCTCACTAGACAGCAGCCTCGTGAAATGCCCTTTAAATACTGTTCACTATTCCATTGGAGCATCTGTTGTTATGTTTGTGCCATTCTAATTCTTTCTATAAATATTTTGAGTGGTTCTTTTCACCTTATTCTAATTTACCATTACTTTTTTCCTCAATGGAGAGTGCTCCTTTGAAGAAATCTGACCTTTGTTTACCCAAGAGGATAAATATATTTATCAGGCTTGATGTTAAAAATTTGGTCGTATTCAGACAGTGGTGGCTCAAGTCTGTAATCCCAATTCTCGGGAAGCAGAAGCAGGTGGATCTCTGTGAGTTCAAGGCCAAGCTGGTCTACAAAATGAGTTCCGGGACAGCTGGAGCTGTTGCACAGAGAAATCCTGTCTCAAAAAACCAAAACAAAAAAAAAACGGTTGGTTTATATTTATCACTCAAACCTACAGTACACCCAGAATTGATTGTGTGCAGATGGAGATAGGATTTAAAAAGGAAGAAAGGATTTTCCTGCTCCCATATTTACAGGATCCATCAGCCTTCCCTGGGAAGACTCCAGTGTCTCCCGTGCACTGCACACGTGAACTTCTGTCATTACTCATGGAACTGTATGTGTGAGGGCCTGTGCATGAATGACATGTGGTCTGTCTTCATCCACTTGTTTACTCTCTCTTGCATATGTCTGCGGTGTGTGTGTGTGTGTGTGTGTGTGTGTGTGTGTGTGTGTGTGTGTGTGTTCAGAGACTAACACGGGATTCTTTCTCAAATGCTTTCTCTCACCTTATTCCTTGAGGCAGAGTCTCTCAGTTGAACCCAGTGCTCATCATTTCACCTAGTGTAGCTAGCCCTCTTATTCTGGGGATCCCCTATCTTTGCCTTCCCAGAAGTGTAATGAGACTTTGAGACTGCATACGACATGTCATGAATTACATGGTCTTTCTAGGAGTCCTGTGAGATGGATTAGACACTCATCATAGTCCTGAGACATGAATGTCATCAGCCTCATTTGATAGATGAAGAGACTGAGGCATTGGGAGGTTCAACAACTTGAGAAGTGTGCACAGAAACTGAACAGTGTGCTCAGAATTCACACCCCAGCCTTTCTTTTCTTAATTAAAAAGTATCATTTTTATTTTATGTGTATGAGTTTTTGCCTACATACATGTTTGTGCACCATGTGCATTTCTTGCCTGTAGAGGGGACAGGAGAGTCAGATCCCCTGGAACTGGAGGCACAGACTGCTCTGAACTAGCTGGTTCCCTGGATCAGCTGTCAGTGTTTCTAACCTCTGAGCCATGTCACCAGCCTGTATCTTCCCTTTCTCCCTCTATAGCTGCCATGTGTCAGGTGACACATAAATGAATGTGATTCTCTTACAGGCCCCACCATGTGGATGATTCCAGGGCAGAACCAAAGCTGGGTTTCTGAATTTATCCTGCTTGGCTTCTCCAGTGACTCCACGACCAACAGCATCCTCTTTGTTGTATTCCTTCTCATCTACCTATGCTCAGTCCTGGGCAATGGGCTCATCATCATGCTGATCTGCCTGGACACACAGCTGCACACTCCCATGTACTTCTTCCTCTGTATACTTGCCCTGTTGGATATGGGCTATGTCACCACCACCATGCCCCAGATGTTAGTGCATCTTCTTGCTCACTCTCAGACCATCTCTTTTGCTGGATGCTGGATGCAGATGTTTGTGTTTAGTGCCCTGGGTATAACTGAATGCACCTTGTTTGTTGTCATGGCTTATGACAGATATGTGGCCATTTGCTACCCACTGCGGTATACTGTCATCCTCAACTGGGGACTGTGCATACAGTTGGCAGCTGGGACTTGGGTCTGTGGTTTCCTCTCTGCTTTGTTACATACTTTCTTCACCATGAGTCTGCCATATTGTGGGCCCAACAGGGTCAACCACTACTTCTGTGAAGGTCCTTCAGTGCGTAGCCTAGCTTGCATGGATACCCACATCATTGAGATAGTGGACCTGGTCTTGAGTGTTTTTGTGGTTGTTACTCCCATTTCCCTCATTGTGGCCTCCTACATTCGTATTGCCAAGGCTATTCTCAAGATCAAGTCCACCCAAGCCCGCTGCAAGGCTTTCTCTACCTGTGCCTCCCACCTGACTGTGGTCACATTCTTCTATGGTCCAGCCTCGTACATCTACATGAGGCCCAACTCCAGCTACTCCCCTGAGCGAGACAAGCAGATCTCACTCTTTTACAATGCCTTCACAGCTTTGCTCAATCCCATAGTCTACAGTCTTCGGAATAAAGACATCAAGAGGGCATTTCTGAAGGTGATGGGGCATGCTAGGGTGGACTTCTGAACTAGGATTTAGGAGAAGCTGGAGTAGATTATTCACTATTTAAGAAAGGAACAGTGTCTTTATTTATGTAACTGGACTGTGCATTTGAACCAACATAGTACTTGGTAGATAGACAAACCACTGTGAAACCAAGTTATCTGTTTTAGTTAACGGGCTAAACTAAGATACAGCACCAAAAACCTCAATAATCTTTGTGGATTATAACTGCAAACATTCATGTTTTGCTCATGTTGTTTGTTAGCTGTAGGTTAGGAGTGACCTTCTGTTCTCTCACGTTCACCCTGAAGCATTAGCTGTTATGAGGACTACACCTTCTATAACAAAAGAAAGGAACATGCACAAAACTCATGATGACTCACTGCTTCTCAAAAGTGACATATTGTTTACATCCATTCCATTGATTTCCACAAGTTGTGTGGTGAACCCCAATGGCAAACCACTCAGTAATATTTTCTTCCCACCTAGAAGCAATTGGAATCACATGGAATGGTCTGGTACATGTAGTTTCTCTACCACAGGCAGGAAATAACAGAAATAATGGTACTTATGATTGTACCACAGAAACCAGTATCATCCATGACAACAATGAGAAACATTGACCATGTTTTGTGTAAGTGACATGGTAATGGAAACTGTTGAGTGTCAAGCAATATAAACAAAGTAGTATATATAAATAGTACATGTTGCCAACACTAAAATTAAGCCCACAGTGTGCCTAACTTGTGCCATTTAGAGATGTGACTTTATGCATGAATTCAATATGTTTTGTCAGTAAATTTAGGAACTATACATTGTATTATAAAAGACACAAGCCTTGACGTTAGTGGACCTGAGTTCTCCTCTCAACCTTGCTGACTTGGTTAGTACATGAATGACTTTGGTCTTCAATCTCACTTTATTAATCAATAAAATTAACACCTTGACTTTGTTTCCAAAGCATATTTGGACTCTGGCATTCTCTGTCTGTCTCTCTGCCCTCTCCCCCGTGGGAACACAGTACAAAGGTAACTATCAACAGCGAGGAAGAAGAAGAAGAGAACGCTCAGTAGATCCTGCTCATGCTGCCCCCTGACCTCTGAGGTCATTGGGTTGAGAGACACTGAGAAAATTTGTAAGCACATTTCTCAGTGTGCCTTTGTGGTGTTTCCACAGATGTTGGGCATGTGGATCAGTCAACCAAGGGGGAAGTTCTTTCCTGCGTATAGGTGGCACTTTTTATAGGCTGGGAGCCCAGATGGAACAAAAAGACAAAAGTCCAGCAGTAGGCAAGCTTGATTTTTCTTGAGTGAATGTGATCTTTGCTATTGCCATGCCCTGCAGACTCCAGACTTCAGCTGCTTTAGTCTTCAAAGTGGACTTACATGGGCACTTCTCCTTAACCTATTTTACTATAGATCTCTGAGCTGACAGATTTATAAAGTAAACCCAAGGTTAACATTGTTTCCACCAGCAACAAGAAATGAGCTGGAAACAGACATCAAATTAGGTGTTTAAAACTGGGGATGCAGTTTCCTAAGTGAACAGACAGGGTTCTTTGATGGAGAAAAATGGAGGACAGAAATGTGATTATGAAGAGTGAACAAGTAAGGTCTTGACTTTAAAGAACTGATATGTAGCTGATGCTCGTGGATAGAAGGAGCCAGCTATGGAAAGAACAGGAGAAGTAAGGATAAGCTTCAATTTATGAAATGACTTCCCCTTATTCAAAGAACTGAGGGCTGCTGGGAGTTGTGCTGTGCATCCCAGCACTATGGAGACAGAGACAGGCTGATCTCTAAGACTTTGAGGCCAACCTAGTCTGCATACAACATTCCAGGCCAGTCAGCCAGGGCTATACACTAAAACACACACCCCATCACTACCCCCCACTTCTCTCTCTCACACACACACTGGAGGAAGGTCCCTGTAGTCATGTACAGTATGCAGGAGAGGCAGAGATCAATTATAGGATAGGTCAGAGGCCATGTCCATAAGGATACTGAGATGCTGATTGGAGGAGTGCTGTTCTCTGAAGGACGATAACCTTCAATATAGGGGTGGCCTTAAGAAGGCATGACTGGGAAGAGGTGGGATCAAATGCTGGGACTTCCAGGGGACTCAGGTTGTGAATGTGAATTTTAAAAAAGACAGGCCCGGCAGTGGAGAGAAGCAGATGCAGGTAGGCCCGGGGCGGTGGCCCGCAGAGGTAGACGGGCCCGGCGACGGAGGCCAACAGGGTCATACAGGCCCGGAGGCAACCGGCAGAGACATACAGGCCCGGCGGTGGCCCGCAGAGATAGACAGGCCCAGCAGCAGTGACAAGCAGAGGTAGGTAGGCCAGCGGCGGCAGCTGGCAGAGACATACAGGCCCAGCAGCGGCCCGCAGGGGCAGACAGACCCAGCAATGGAGACAAGCAGACGCAGCTTGGAACAGTGACTCCTCTAACCCCAGCACCGGGGGAAGAGGCTATCTCCGTGGGACAGAACCAGAACAAATCTGAACACTCCAACTGAGGACAATCCAGGGCCCAGCTGCTGATCCTGCGAAACCCAACAACTTGGAGGTGTTGGTGAGACTACCCCGCTCAGCTGAAATCCATCTGGGAGAGGATTCAGATGCCTACAGTTTGAAGTCTGAAGAAACAAGATCAGCTGAGGAGTTGACGAATGAACAAAACATGACCTGGGAACACAGAAGGCCCTGCCTAGCCACCAAACCAGATCACCAGAATCATAAGTATATACTTCACCAACTGAGATCAGCTGCCCCTGAAGAAACAGCCCAATAGCGCCAATTTAACCAAGAACTCCTACTGAACCAAGACTAAAAATTAGAACAAGAGAGGTACTCTCAGACACAGACACCACCTGCACCGAGCAGAGGAAGAGATGAGTAGACGTCAGTGCAAAAATACAGGCAACAACATAAAGACCTATATGGCAACATCAGAATGTAGTGATTCTACACCTGCAAGACCTGAACATACCAAGACAGAAGAAACAGAAGAAATCAATCCTAAAAATGACTTTAAGAAGATGATAGAGTCCGTTAAAGAAGAAATAAAACTATTCCCTTAAAGAGGAAATAAAAAATTCCCTTAAAGAGGAAATGAAAAACTCCCTTAAAGAGGAAATAAAAACTTCCCTTAAAGAGGAAATGAAAAACTCCATTAAAGAGGAAATAAAAAACTCTCTTAAAGAAATGGAAGAAAAACCGAAAAAAATGGGAAGCAATCAAAGAAAGCCAAGAAAAAGCAATTAAACAGATGAAAGAAACATTCCAAGATCTGAAAAATGAATTTGAGACAATAAAGAAAACACATGCTGAGGGAATGCTGGAAATAGAAATCCTGACTAAAGGAACAGGAACTACGGAAACAAGCATAACCAACTGTTTGCAAGAGATGGAACAGAGAATCTCTGACACTGAAGACACAATAGAGAAAATAGATTCGTCAGTCAAAGAAAACACTAAAGACAAAAAAGTCATAACACAAAACGTCCAGGAAATTTGGGACACCATGAAAAAACCAAACCTAAGAGTAATAGGGATAGAAGAAGGAGAAGAATACTACTCAAGGCACAGAAAATATATTCAACAAAATCATAGAAGAAAACTTTCCTAACCTAAAGAAAGAAATACCTATGAGATACAAGAAGTTTACAGAACACCGAATAGGCTGGATCCAAAAAAAAAAAAAAAAAAAGTCCCCTCGCCATATAATAATCAAAACACTAAGCACACAGAACAAAGAAAAAATATTAAGAGCCACAAAGGAAAAAGACCAAGTAACATATAAAGGCAAACCCATCAGAATAACACCAGACTTCTCAATAGAGACTATGAAAGCTAGAAGGTCATGGACAAATCTTATGCAGACACTAAGAGACCACGGATGCCAACCCAGACTATTATACCCAGCAAAACTCTCAATTACCATAGGCGGAGTAAACAAAATATTCCAGGATAAAACCAGATTTAATCAATACCTGTCCACAAACCCAGCCCTACAGAAAGCACTAGAAGGGAATATCCAACCAAAGAAGCTAAACACATTCATGAAAAATCAAGCAATAGATAATCCCACACCAACATACACCAAAGAAGGACAACACAATACAACCACAAAAAATAACAGGAATTAACAATCACTGGTCATTAATATCCATCAATATCAATGGTCTCAACTCACCTATAAAAAGACACAGGCTAACAGAATGGATAAGAAAACAGGACCCACCCATCTGCTGCATACAAGAAACACACCTTAACTTCAAAGACAGACACTACCTCTGAGTAAAGGGCTGGGAAAAGGCTTTCCAAGCAAATGGACCTAAGAAACAAGCTGGTGTAGCTATCCTAATATCTAATGAAATAGACTTCAAACTAAAATTAATCAAAAGAGATCAGGATGGGCATTACATATTTATCATAGGAAAAATCCACCAAGATGAAGTCTCGATTCTAAACATTTATGCTCCAAATACAAAAGTACCCACATTCATAAAAGAAACACTACTAAAGTTTAAAATACACATCAAACCCCACACATTAGTAGTGGGAGATTTTAACACACCACTCTCACCAAAAGACAGATCTACCACACTGAAACTTAACAAAGAAATAAAGGCCCTAACAGATGTTATGACTCAAATGGACTTAATAGATATCTACAGAACATTCCATCCTAACATAAAAGAATATACCTTCTTCTCAGCACCCCATGGAACCTTCTCAAAAATTGACCACATGCTTGGACACAAAACAAATCTCAACAGATACAAAAAAATTGGAATAACCTCCTGTAACTTTTCAGACCACCATGCCTTAAAGTTAGACCTCAACAACAACAGAAAATATAGAAAACCCACAAACTCATGGAAACTGAATAATGCCCACCAGAAACATCAATGGGTCAAGGAAGAAATAAAGAAAGAAATTAAAGATTTCTTAGAATTCAATGAAATTGAAGTACAACATACCCAAACTTATGGGACACTATGAAAGCAGTGCTAAGAGGAAAATTCGTGGCTCTAAATGCATACATAAAGAAGATGGAGCAATCCCATACCATTGAATTAACGGCACAACTGAAAGCTCTAGAACAAAAAGAAACAAACTCACCCAGGAGAAATAGATGCCAGGAAATAATCAAATTGAGGGCTGAAATCAACAAAATAGAAAACAAGAGAATAATACAAAAAATCAAAGAAACAGAGTTGGTTCTTTGAAAAAAATCAACAAGATAAACAAACCCCTAGCCAAATTAACCAAAAGGCAAAGAGAGAGCACCCAAATTCACAAAATCAGAAATGAAAAGGGAGACATAACAACAGACAACAAGGAAAATCCAGAGAATCAACAGATCTACTTCAAAAACCTGTACTCCACAAAAATGGAAAACCAGGAAGAAATGGACAATTTTCTGGATAAATCAAAGGGATACAAATTGGCAAGGAAGAAGTCAAACTTTCACTATTTGCAGATGATATGATAGTATAACTAAGTGACCCCAAAAACCTCTACCAGGGAACTCCTACAGCTGGTAAACTCCTTCAGTAAAGTGGCAGGATACAAGATCAACTCAAAAAAATCAGTAGCCCTCCTATACATAAATGATAAAAGGGCTGAGAAAGAAGTCAGAGAAACATCACCCTTTATAATAGCCACAAATAATATAAAATACCTTGGGATAACACTAACTAAACAAGTGAAGGACTTTTTTGATAAGAACTTTAAATCTCTTTAAATCTCTAAAGAAAAAAATTGAAGAAGATATCAGAAAATGGAAGGCTCGCCCATGCTCATGGATAGGTAGGATTAACATAATAAAAATGGCAATCTTACCAAAAGCAATCTACAGATTCAATGCAATCCCCATCAAAATCCCAACACAATTCTTCACAGACTTGGAAAGAAAAATACTCAACTTCATATGGAAAAACAAAAGACCCAGGATAGCTAAAAGAATCCTATACGATAAAGCAACCTTTGGAGGCATCACCATCCCTGAACTCAAACTCTACTATAGAGCTATAGTAATAAAAACAGCTTGCTACTGGTATAAATACCAATATACGGACCAATGTTATCGAATTGAAGACCCTGACTTTAATCCATGCACATATGAACACCTGGTTCTTGACAAAGGAGCCAAAACTATACAATGGAAAAAAGAAAGTATCTTCAACAAATGGTGCTAGCATAACTGGATGTCAATATGTAAAAGATTACAAATAGATCCATATCTGTCACCATGCACAAAACTCAAGTCCAAGTGGATCAAAGACCTGAACATAAATCCAGTTACACTAAACTTAACAGAAAAGAAAGTAGGAAGCACTCTTGAATGCATTGGCACCGGAGACCATTTCCTAAATAAAACACCAACAGCACAGACCCTGAGCACAACAATTAAGAAATTGGACCTCTCAAAATTGAGAAGCTTTTGCAGGGCAAAAGACACAGTCAATAATACAAAAAGACAGCCAACAGAATGGGAAAAGATCTTCACCAACCCCACATCTGACAGAGGATTGATCTCCACAGTATATAAAGAACACAAGAAACTAGACATCAAAATATTGAACAGTCCAATTAAAAAATGGGCTAAAGAGCTAAACAGAGAATTCACAAAACAAGAACTACAAATGGCTGAAAGACATTTAAAGAAATGCTCAACATCCTTAATCATCAGAGAAATGCAAATCAAAACAACTCTGAGATATACCACCTTACACCTGTCAGAATGGCTACGATCAAAAACACCAATGACAGTCAATGTTGGAGAGGATGTGGAGCAAAGGGAACACTCCTCCACTGTTGGTGGGAATGTAAACTTGTACGTATATTTTATACACATTGTAAACTATGAGATCTGAATCTGTCTTATTGTGAATCTATTGCTTTAAACTGCAGCATTTGTAAGACTGAAAAGGTGCTATGGCTGCTGCCTAGCCCACCTCAGCTTCCCAACATGGTGGTGGTAGTTTACCGCCAGCTCTGAGAGCTATCATGGGTCTATGCTTTTATCCAAGCATCGTGTAACCCAGAAACCTCTTTTTTTTGTTTTGTACTAGCAAAGGCTAAATCCACCATGCAGCTTAATGTGCCACTTGCAGAGGCCTCATTCCCGCCATACTACAGGTCGAGCATGCACACCAGGAACCCACAAGTAGCTCAAACCAGCAAGCTGCCGCTCATTTGAGAGAGACAATTAGGAAGCTATTTTTAGCTCCGTTTTAGAATCTTTTCTCAGGTTTTAAGGGAAACTCTTGCCAACTCGTTGGGCACCGTTTGTTGCTAGACTTTTCCTGCCTTGCCCACAGTCAGGACAAATCTTTGTCACCTGCCAGTTCCACAGCCACTCAAACCCAACAAAGTAAACACAGAGACTTATACTGCTTAAAACCTGTATGACTGTGGCCAATTGCATTCTTTTTCACGAGGATATCCATGTGTCTCATTCACATTTTTAGAAAATATTATCAAATGATCTTTATGTCTTTAACTGAAATTTTCAGTCAATACAGTTTAGTGTTTGGGTCTGGAGTGACAATCCTAGTCCATTAAATTCTATGTCAATCCCAGACGGGTGTCATTCTTCTTTTGTTTTCAGTGGCTGTGTGGATGATTTCAAAAGTGGGAAATATGAGTTCTTGCATTTTGTTCTTCTTTTACAACATTGTTTGAACTTGTCTGAGGAGTCACCATGGCCACCACAACTCTTATAGAGGAAAGCATGTGATTGGCAGCTTGCTTACAGCTTCAGAGGTTTAGTCCATCATCATGGCAGGGGTATGGCAACACTCATGGAAATGGAGCAGTAGCTGAAAGCTACATCCTGATTCTCAGGCAGAGAGACACTGGACTAGGCATGAGATTTTGAAATCTCAAAGCCCACCTCCAGTGACACACTTCCTCCAAAAAGGTCTTGCCTCCTAATCCTTCTAATCCTTCCAAAGGGTTCCACTCCCTAGTGACTAAGCATTCAAATATAAGAGCCTATGAGACCATCCTTATTAAACCATCACAGGCCTCTTCCTAGTCCTTTGCACTTCCCACTGAACTTTAGGATCCATTTGGCAATTTCAAAAGAGTAACTATGCTAGGAATATGATAGAGGCTTGTTGAATCTGTGTATCTGTTTAATATGTACTGACATCTTATTAATATGTTCTTCTGAAACATGAACCACATGTCTTCAAATAACCATGTGAACCCAGTGCTTATATATGTATATATATAATCTATTGATATATATTTTATATATTTATCCATTTAATGGATATATTTAATGGATAAAATGCTTTTGTTTTCTTATATCATTCTGTTTTTTCACTGATGCTCATAATTACCTGGATACCCAGTGTGCTGTGTCAAATCTGTCATTATCAAATGTCAAAGTGCACACACAGATATCTCTAGCAGTTCATGAAGGCACAAGTAGGTTACATGAGGAAATGGCCAAGGTGGTCTACTCTGGCTACTCCCCTTTCACAGCCTGAGCCTGTGGTCCCCATAGGCAGTTCCCTACGGTGGGTTGAGGAGGAACAGCAAACTCGTGCTGATTACACATGGTTCTGTGTGACATACTGTCAAACCTGAAAGTGGACAGCAGAGCACTGTGTTCTGTTTCAGGACGTGCCTGAAGACAGTGGTCGGGAGAAACCCTTCCAGAGGATAAAACACTGTCCACACATTTATTGTTCCTTTGGTTTGGAAGGAGAAATGTCTTCCAGGTAACATTCGATATTGATGAGTGCATTGTGGCCCATGGTTACATGGTCATGAACATCCATGGAATATAATTGTAAAATTGGATAGAATGAGTGTGGAAAGATCTGTGGGTAGCCTTCTTGGAAATGAGAAAAAATGTGAAGATGATTCTGTCTCATGTGAATTCTCATGAAAGGTGTCCTCAAGAGGACAAGATATGAAGAATTAAGTGGATTGTATGGCATTCTCTGAAGACACCTGTCAACCCTTTCCCTGGCCATCCTCTCACTGATTGTCATGGTCATCTTCACTTCCTTTTCAGATACAAAAACAACAAAACCTTTTGAACTACTCATTTTACCAAATGAGGCAATTCTCACATGGTCCATTAATAAGGCATTGTCAGCTGGGGCCCAATTAAGGAGTCCCTGGATGAGAGAGCTGTAGAATGGCTGAGTTTTCCTTTCTCCAAGCTCACTATCTTCTCCTTTAGGACTGTGAGTCCTTCTGATGTAGAATGACATCTCTAGAGATTGACTTTTTCTTCATGCTGACCTCTGGGGTGTTCCCATGACCACTATGGTGTAGGTCCAGTTCTGAACAGCAGGAGTGTTTTTGTTAGAGCCCAGGTACACCCATTAGCTTGAACTCACACAATCAAGTATGTGATAGACATGGCAGATTCAGCCTCACCCCAGAGGCAAGTGGTTAGGCCCTGGAGCTGGTTCTGCCATTCACTAGTTGGATGACCTTTGCCAAATAGTAAGATTTTCTGAGTCATTGCACATTATCTGTGCAATGGGCATGCAGGACCATTCTTGGCAATCTCCTGTAGCTGCAGTCATTTTAAAAAAACAGGGTATGCAGTCCCTTGTGTCAGCCATGAGGATTGGATATGTCTGCCTTCCTTTTTATGTCCTCACTCAAAAAGGTGTAATATTCCCCCAACTCCATTGTACTTTTACTTCTGTGTCTTTTTCCTTTGAAAGATCGCAAAGATGCCTTCTGTGGGACTTTGGACTTTTTCCAAGATTTGTCCCTATCATGTGACTATTTTCTGCCATGTTGCCAACATCTATGTCTAACTCAAATTGTGTGTGTGTGTGTGTGTGTGTGTGTGTGTGTGTGTGCATGTGTGTCCCCTCTTGACCGCTCTTCCATGGATCTATAATAAAATCTCTATGACTAAAAACAACAGAGTCAGGGTGGCTGTGTTATTCTGCATGTGGCACTCAGTGGGTTCTGTCTGCTCCTCTCTGAACCTGTCTAATTATCTTATCTATCCTGGTGGAGAAGAACCTCTGCCTGGACTCCACTGCCTCTCCAGAGCTGATGAGGACCAAGAGCAGGAGTGGGAAGAGTTGGGGTCAGAGCTGTGGGACAAGGCTGAGTAACAGCACTGCAGGGGTCAGGGCTGTGTCAAGTGCTTCTGATTGGTGCTGATGGCCAATTACTAAGGTGCAAGTCCACCCATCATGGCAGTGTCATGGTGGCACACAGGCCTCTGAACAGCGGTTGAGATCACTGTCATTGCTCATTGTTTCCAGCAGCGAAGGCGCCACAGTGAACAACTGCTGGAGCACAGGGCACAGGACAATGAGGTGCTCACCAGGCTGTGCAGAGTTCAGAGCCTGTGCTGCTTCACTTTTATTAGTGCCGTAACTCAAACTCTAGCCTTGAGCCTTCTATTTACTCGGGTGCTATACAGCTGAGCCACATTCCTAGACACTCTGCCCTTGTTTCCTGTACAATTTATTTAATAGTCATTTTGAAATTAATTGTTACTGTTGGCTGTGTTGAAGGAGCAGCTCACAGAAATTCTAAATTCTTGGCAAGGCAATCAATCACTCTCTGCAGGAAGACTTTATAGTTCAGTCTTCTCCTTCTGAATCCTTTGGAAAATAAGACATAGACAGAAAGGAGAGAGAGATAGAGATAGAGATAGAGATAGAGATAGAGAGAGAGAGAGAGAGAGAGAGAGAGAGAGAGAGAGAGAGAGAGAGAGAGAGAGAGAGATATTCCAGGTCGTGGAACACTGGTCAGAACATGTGGCAGGGTGCTGACATCATCACATTTTTCCTCTAGCCAGCCTAGAAGGGAAGAGATTCCTATTGGATTTTACAGAAGAGGCTACTGAGGCAGAAAAACAGCAAGTTCAAGAGAGCACACCCAGAGCTTGATATTTGAACCCTAAGTCTGATATGTATCTAAGAGACATGAGCCCCTCAGAGAGTTTTCTCACTCTACTGTCATGGGATGTCACTGCTGACTTCCATGTTGGTATGTAATGCTTGACTCTTTTTGTCTGTTTTTTATGTGTATCAATATTTTGCCTATACATATATATCTATGTACAACACATGCATGCTTTGTCCCTGGGGAGGCCACCAGAGGTCACCAGATCCTCTAGAACTGGAGATAGAGATGGTTGTGAGCTGCCATGGTAGGTGCTGGGAACCAAGTTGGGCGATCCACAAGAGCAGCAAACCCGCTTTTGCTCACAGCCACCTCCCAGCCTCCATCATTGTTGACTCTTCCTTAGCTCCAGAGTGTCTGGGTAACGGTTGCAACTCTTTCTCTGTCCTGCCAGCCAGCTACCACGTCACGGCTTGGAGGCTGGTTATTAATGATGAAAACTTGGCCAATACCTATGGCTTAGGCTTGTTTCTACCTAGCTCTTATACCTTAAATTAACCCATGTCTTTTCACCTACATGCTGCCAAGTGAGTCCTGGCTGTTACCTCCCCTCCCGCACGTTTTGCTTGTTCTCCACCTCTTGGCATCTCCATCCTTTTCCTTCCTAGTGCCCTCTCTGCCCTGAAAATCCTATCTACCTCTGGCCATTCAGCTTTTCATTACCTCAGTCTGAGTGACACATCTTCACAGTGTACAAAAAGATTACTCCACAAGAGCTAATGTGTTCAGGTGCTACACTGTAGTGAAGAGAGGACTGTGATCTACCCCAAGGTAGTTGAGGAAGGAAGAGGAGTGTGACTCAAACGTGGTCTCATGAGTGTCAGGGCTCAGAGTTTGGGCTGTAAAGGAGGAATCAGAATGAGAACTTAAGTCCCTGACCTGTGTCTCAGGTGACTATGTCTGTCCTCCTCTTCTCTGAGCTGCTCTAATTCCCAATTTGTCTAGAGAAGGCAACAAGTCACCATTCCTCCTGAGAGTTGTTTCCTCCTGCTCTGCCCCCAAGGGTCTCACTGAAGTGCTCTTGTTGACATCATCCAGGGATCATCTTAGCATCCCTACTGTGAACAGAAATGGTCTTTTCCCAGCTCTCCTGGGGAGGCTCAGAGAGGAGGCAGGGCCATAAAACCTCAGTCTTTGGTCCCAATGGGAAGATGTGAAGTTTTCTGAGCTTGCCTTTGTTAAGCAGGGTTTTATAGGTGCCATCTTCAGGAGTCAGGGCTGGCCTACTTGCAGAAGAAACAAGATATTCCATCGCTCAAACTCTACAGCACCTTGGAATATTTCTGGAGATTGAGCTGCCTAGAAACCCAACTCCCTGGACTCAATTGCTTTATGGGACTTACTCATAATAGCCACTCAGTGACACAGTCCCTGATTTACAGGTAGGAAGATGGTCACTGGTGCTTGGCTTGTGGGTGAGGTTCATACAAAAGGGTCTAGAGGTAATAATTAGTCAAGTCCTCCATCTCAGGTCCTCTGTGCTTCATCTCAAACTCCACAGACCTCTTCCCTCATCAACTGCTCATTTTTCTTTTCTTCTCAACTCCTTTTTGTTTCTCTATTTATTAATTTAATAAAAATTTACAGAGAGTTTGTTTCTTTCTAATCATGCTTAAAAATAAAGGATTTGGAGTCCTGAGCTGAAAAGTCTCAAGTGAAGCAAAAATCCATATCCCTGAGAGAGCAGTTAATGTCTTTGAAGGAGGCTTCCCACCCCACGGAGACACAGCTTGATGCATTTTCTGGGCAGAGCAATCAAGGATTTGTTTTTGATTTTTTCCTTTGGAGGGTGTAAGTCTGTTGTAGCCTAGTTTGGCCTTAAACTCACTATATAGTTGAGTATTTCCTTGGACTCCTCATCCTCAACCTTCCAGATGCTGGCTTCCTAGGTTGGGACTCCCATGTGTAGCCTTTTCTGGCTTGGAACTCAATCCTGATGTCTTTGTTTGTGATGTTGAGCTTACAGACTTGGGCAAGCAGGCCTGGTGGGACACTGTAAGCAAAGTCAGAGACCACTGGGCTGGGAGAAATGACAGGCTGTGGTGATTAAATGGTGTCCCAATGCCGTAGAAATCACCCCTCAAATCCTTTCTCCTTGGATCCCTCTACTTTCCGTACATCTCAGGGTCTCCCACATTCAGACAGGAGGGGAAATCTCACTAGGAGAGCTGGTCTGTGGATAGTCATTCAGCTCTGTCCTAGGAGGGCTCTGGTCTGTGCTGAGTCTCAATAATCTCAACTAGATGGACAATGTGTAGACTTTGCCTTCCTCTCCTCCCCACTTCAGAGCCTGTGTGCCAGAAGCAGAGAAGGTGAGTGAGAGCCAGGCTCTGAGGACACACCTCTAAACCCACACTTCTCCCATGCCCTGTAATCTGAAACAAACCTCCCTCTCTAGGGCTTAGATGTTCACCTACAACACACAGTTAAGAATATTTCCCTCAGTGAACTGTTGCAATGTTAAGTAAAATTTAGGAGAACAATGGCTGGAATATACAAATGACTCAATAAATACCAGTTGTTTTCGTTATTCCAAATGTTAGAATATCACCCACACAGCCATGCTCTGTCAGAGAGAATGCTTTCTTAGTTCTGTGGGAATTCAGTTAACAGAAGAAAAAGACAAATTTGTCTATGTTGTTTGGTTTCAAAATTGATATCAGACCCCTCTAGGATTCTTCAGATTATAACTGGCAATGAATAAGAAATTCAGGATGTATCCTCCCTTTGTTAGGTTGTAGCTTCCTGGCCAAGCTGAGTCCTGCTGCTGGCCACAGTGTGGGCAACACAATGCAGGTGGTAGTCCCTCCTCCATGGTGAGAAGCTAGGTGATTTCTTAAGGTGTGAGAGAGGCAGAGACCTGCAGGATAGCAGATGTGCTTGCATGGAGATTTGTGAATGAAGGGAGAAGAGATGGAGGAGACAGCTGTGTGCTGAGGCTGAGTCTCCACAGAGCAGGAGGTTTAGGAATGGCCTGTGCACCCGCCTCAAACGTCAGGGCATGGGAACTTGTAAAAGGCTTCAACAGGGGCCAGACAGGAGTGGTATGAAAACTTTGAAAAACTATTTCAGCAGTCACATGAAGAACATGTCGATGCAGACCAATGTCCAGTACTGAGAACAAGAAGTGGACAGATCTGCCCCTAAAGAAGAAGCGGTTTGCAGCTGATACCTGCTATGAAAGAGGAAATCAGTTTTCTCCAATAGAATGTCACTGTATGTATGAGTTACCCTCCAGGGGAAGCCACATGCCAGGAGTAGTTGGCCAACAGGAAACTGACTCCACATTTTTTGTTTTGTTTTGTTTTAGTATTTCTATTTTGATTTTCTTTTTAAAAACTTTTGTTGTTTGTTTTGTCTTGAGAGAGAAGGAGGAGAAAGAACATGAAGTTGGGTGGGGAGGATCTGAGAGAAGTTGAAGGAGGGGAAGAACATGATCTATGTATATTGTATGAGAACAATACTTTAAAATTAACATAAATAAGGCTGTATTGAAGGAGGAAATTTTAGGGGCATAAGTGCATGGGGACTGTGATCAGGATGCCAGGAGAGATGATGGGCTCCTGAACTGGGCTGAAAGGAAGGACAGCTGTGAGAGTCATGAGCAGTGGACTAGTCAGGGGAGGGGATGGGGACAGGGGAAGAGAAGACCAAGGATGTCTTGAAGTCTCGTTTATATTTCCACTCCCACTAAAAGCAATTCCCCCCTTAACCACTGTCTTACTAATTAGCATGAGTGGTGCCTTAGTTCGGACTATTTTGAGCAGTGTTTGGAATATGCTTTACATGTCTTTCCTTAAGTGTATGTGTCTATGTGCCTACATGTTTACACATTGTTTCAGAATTGTAGTTGACATTTGCATTGCTGAGAAATGCATTAAGTGTGTTCAATGTTAGGGAACACAGCCAGGCATACACTAAGGGGATCATTTTAATTTACTCTCCCATCAGATCCAGTTACTCTCGTCAACACTAGATATCTGTTACTGTAGCCATGCTGGTAGGTGTGTGGTGATGTGAGATGGAAAACAGGCAGGTGGCCGTTGGCACTGTGATGTTCTCCTGCAATATCCAGATGAGTAATGGTGCTGAGGACCTGAGCCTCATCAGTGCTCGCTAGACAGCTGCCTTGTGAAATGCCCTTTAAATATTGTTCGCTGTTCCATCGGAGCATCTGTTGTTATGTTTGTGCTTTTCTGATTCTTTCTATAAATATTTTGAGTGGTTCTTTTTTTCCCCTTATTCTAGCTTACCATTACTTTTTCCTCCATGGAGAGTGCTCCTTTGAAGAAATCTTACCTTTGTTAACATAAGAGAATAAATATATTCATCAGGCTTGATGTTAAAAATTTGGTCGTAACCAGACAATGGTGGCACAAGCCTGTAATCCCAGCTCTTGGGAAGCAGAGGCAGATGGATCTCTTTGAGTTTGAGGCCAGTCTGGTCTACAAAATGAATTCCAGGACAGCTGGAGCTGTTACACAGAGAAATCCTATCTCGAAAAACCAAATTAAAAAAAATGGGTTGGTTTAGATATACCACTTAAAGCTACAGGACACCCAGAATTGATTGTGTGCTAGGGAGACAGGAGAAAAAAGGAAGAAATGCCTTCCTGCTCCCATGTCCACATGATCCATCAGCCTTCCCTGGAAGACTCCAATGTCTCCAGTGCTTTGCACACATGAACTTCTGTCATTACTCATGAGACTGTATGTGTGAGAGCCTGTGTTTGAATGACATGTGTTCCCTCTTCTTCATCTACTGTTTACTCTCTTATGTGTCTGTGGTGTGTGTGTGTGTGTGTGTGTGTGTGTGTGTGTGTGTGTGTGTGTTTTCAAAGACTCCCCAGGGATCCTTCCTCAATTGCTCTCTGCTCTCACCTTATTCATTGAGGCAGGGTTTCTCAGTTGACCACAGTGCTCATCATTTCAGTTGGTGTAGCTACAAGACTTCTTACTGTGAGGATCCCCTGTCTCTGCCTTGCCAGGGATGGAATGAAACTGTGAGACTGTACATGGCATGGCATGTATTACATGTTGTTTCCAGGAGTTCTGTGAGATGCTTTAGATATTCATCATAATCCTGAGACAGGAGTGTCATCAACCTCCTTTGATAGATGAAGAGACTGAGGCATTGGGATGTTCAACAACTTGAGAAATGTGCACAGAAACTGAACAGTGTGCTCAAACCCAGACCCCAGCCTTTCTTTTTTAAATTAAAAAGTATTATTTTTATTTTATGTATATGTGTTTTTGCCTGCATACATGTTTGTGAACCAGGTGTATCTCTTGCCTGTGGAGGTAAGAGAGTCAGATCCCCTGGAACTGGAGACACAGACAGCTCTGAACTAGCTGGTTCCCTGGAACAGCAGTCAGTGTTCATAACCTCTGAGCCATGTCACCAGCCTGTATCTTCTTTTTCTTCCTCTATAGCTGACATGTGTCAGGTGACACATAAATGAACGTGATTCCCTTATAGGCCCCACCATGTGGATGATTCCAGGGCAGAACCAAAGCTGGGTTTCTGAGTTTATCCTGCTTGGCTTCTCTAGTGACCCCACGATCAACAGCATCCTCTTCATTGTGTTCCTTCTCATCTACCTATGCTCAGTCCTGGGCAATGGGCTCATCATCATGCTGATCTGCCTGGACACACAGCTGCACACTCCCATGTACTTCTTCCTCTGTATACTTGCCCTGTTGGATATGTGCTATGTCACCACCACCATGCCCCAGATGCTGGTGCATCTTGTTGCTCACTCTCAGACCATCTCCTTTGCTGGCTGCTGGATGCAGATGTATGTGTTTGGTGCTCTGGGTATAACTGAGTGCATCTTCTTTGTTGTCATGGCTTATGACAGATATGTGGCCATTTGCTACCCACTGCGTTATACTGTCATCCTCAACTGGGGACTGTGCGTACAGCTGGCAGCTGGGACATGGGTCTGTGGTTTTCTCTCTGCTTTGTTACATACTTTCTTCACCATGAGTCTGCCATATTGTGGGCCCAACAAGGTCAACCACTACTTCTGTGAAGGTCCTTCAGTGCGTAGCCTAGCTTGCATGGATACCCACATCATTGAGATAGTGGACCTGGTCTTGAGTGTTTTTGTGGTTGTTACTCCCATTTCCCTCATTGTGGCCTCCTATGTTCATATTTCCATGGCAATTCTCAAGATTAAGTCTGCCCAAGCCCGCTGCAAGGCTTTCTCTACCTGTGTCTCCCACCTGACTGTGGTCACATTCTTCTATGGTCCAGCGACTTACATCTACATGAGGCCCAACTCCAGCTACTCCCCTGAGCAAGACAAGCAGATCTCACTCTTTTACAATGCCTTCACAGCCTTGCTCAACCCCTTGGTCTACAGTCTGAGAAACAAAGACATCAAGAGGGCATTTCTCAAGGTGACAGGGCATGGTAGGGTGGACTGATGAACCAGGCTTCAGGAGAAGCTGGCGTAGAGTATTCACTATTTAAGAAAGAAATTGTGCCTTTATTGTATATAACTCATCTGTGCATTTGAACCAACATAGTACTTGGTAGATAGACAAACCCCTGTGAAACCAAGTTGTCTGTTTTGGCTAACATGGTATACTAAGATAGAGGACCAAAAACATGAATAATCTTTAGGATTATAACTGCAAACATTCATTTTTCACTCATGTTGTTTGTAGCTGTAGGTTGGGACCTTCTGCTCTCTCATATCCACCCTGAAGCATTAGCTGTTATGAGGACTACACCTACTATAACAGAAGAAAGGAACACCCACAAAACTCATGATGTTCCACTGCTTCTCAAAAGTGACATATTGTTTCCATCCATCCCATTGATTACCACATGTTGTGTGGTCAACCCTTGTGGCAAACCACTCAGGGATATTTTCTCCCTACCTGGAAGCAATTGGGATCATGTCGAATGGTCTGGTACATATTGTTTCTCTACCATGGACAGCAAAGAACAGAGATAATGGAGTTTATCATTGTACCACAGGAACTAGTATCATCCATGACAACAATGAGAAACATTGACTGACCATGTTTTGTGTAAGTGACGTGTTAATGGAAACTGTTGAGTGTCAAGCAATATAATCAAAGTATATACATATAAACAATACATGTTGCCAACACTAAAATTAAGCCCATGGTGTGCCTAACTTGTGCCATTTAGAGATGTGACTTTGTGCATGAATTCAATATGGTTTGTCAGTAAATTTGGAACTATACATTTTATTATCAAAGACATAAGCCTTGATGTTAGTGGACCTGGGTTCTCCTCTCAACCTTGCTGACTTGGTTAGTACATGAATGACTTTGGTCTTCAATCTCACTTTTATTAATCAATAAAATTACACCTTGGCTTTGTTTCCAAAGCATATTTGGACTCTGGCATTCTCTGTCTGTCTCTCTGCCCTCTCCCCCATGGGAATACAGTACAAAGGTAACTATCAACAGCTAGGAAGAAGAAGAGAATGCTCAGAGGATGCTGTTCATGCTGCCCCCTGACCTCTGAGGTCATTGGGTTGAGAGACACCTAGAAAATTTGTAAGCACATTTCTCAGTGTGCCTTTGTGGTGTTTCCACAGATGTTGGGCATTTGGATCAGTCAACCGAGGTAGAAGATCTTCCATGTGTATAGGTGGCACTCTCTCATAGACTGGGAGCCCAGATGTAACAAAAAGACAAAAGTCCAGCAGTAGGCGAGCTTGATTTTTCTTGAGTGAATGTGATCTTTGCTATTGCCATGCCCTGCAGACTCCAGACTTCAGCTGCTTTAGTCTTCAAAGTGGACTTACATGGGCACTTCTCCTTAACCTATTTTACTACAGATCTCTGGGATGGCAGATTTATAAAGTAAACCCAAGGTTAACATTGTTTCCACCAGCAACAAGAAATGAGCTGGAAACAGACATTAAATTGGGTGTTTAGAAATGAGGATGCAGTTTCTTAAGTGAACAGACAGGGTTCTTTGATGGAGAAAAATGGAGGACAGAAATGTGATTATGAAGAGTGAACAAGTAAGGTCTTGACTTTAAAGAACTGATATTTAGCTGATGCTCGTGGATAGAAGGAGCCAGCTATGGAAAGAACAGGAGAAGTAAGGATAAGCTTCAATTTATGAAATGACTTCCCCTTATTCAAAGAGCTGAGGGCTGCTGGGAGTTGTGCTGTGCATCCCAGCACTATGGAGACAGAGACAGGCTGATCTCTAAGACTTTGAGGTCAACCTAGTCTGCATACAGCATTCCAGGCCAGTCATCCAGGGCTACACACTAAAACACACACACACACACACACACACACACACACACACACCACCCACCCCTGCCTGCCTGTCTGTCTCTCTCTCTCTCTCTCTCTCTCTCTCTCTCTCTCTCTCTCTCTCTCTCTCACACACACACACACACACACACACACACACACACAGACACACACACACTGGAGGAAGGTCCCTGTAGTAATGTACAGTATGCAGGAGAGGCAGAGATGAATTATAGGATAGGTCAGAGGCCGGGTCTATATGGATACTGGGTTGCTGATTGAGCTACCCACTGTGAAGGCCTCTGCTCCTGGTGGTAGCCAGTTTCGTGTCATTGCTAACCATGTGCTCCCTTACCCACACTTTGGGAGTGGGTGTAAGTTTGCATACCAGACCCAGAATGGCCTTGCCTGGCTAATTACCAAATTTCTTTGTCAACCAGAGCCTGAGCCACACAGCTATGAGGGACTTTTAATTAATTGGATCATTGCGATAGGAAGATCCACCTTAAACCAGGACTACCTTAAGTGTAGGCACATCTTCTCTTGGCAGCCTGTATAAAGAACACAAAAGAAAGAAGTTTTTGATCTTTGTCTGCTTGCCCTTGCTCTTCACTGGTATTACAGCCTACTTCTTCAGGATTCTGACATATATTGAAGACCAGCTCAGACATCCAGCCTTTTGAACTGAAACAACTACTGGATTCTTAGACTTTCCACTGGGAGACAGCCATTGGTGGACTAGCTGGACCACAGCTTATACTGCATGCTGCCCCAGCCCTCTAGGCTACTCCCATTCTGGCTATATGGTAACTGTGTCTTCAAGAGGCCATTCCATCATTCTATCAGACCAGCTGCTTCAGGGTGGTGGGGAACATGGTAAGACCCGTAGATCCCATGAGTATGAATCCACTGTTGCACTTCTATGGCTGTTAACTGTGCTTCTTTTATTTGAATCAATGCTGTGTAGAATACCATGATGGTGGGACAAGGCATTCTGTAAGTCCACAGATGGTGGTTTTCGCAGAAGCATTATGTGTTAGAAAGGTAAATCCATAACCAGAATAAGTATTTCAGTAAGGACAAAGCGTTTTCCTACCCATGAAAGAAGTGTTCCAATGTAAACAACCTGCCACCAGGTAACTGGATGGTCATCCTAGAGAATGGTACCATATTGTAACAACCCCCCACAACTGACTCCATGATAGAAGTACCATTCAGTCTGTAAAACTCAGCACTTAGCCCCACCAGCCAAAAATGAAAGCAAAGACCTAATTCAACAAATTCCATAGTTCTGGGAAAGTCTCTATATGTACTAATCTTGGTTTTTTTTTTTTTTTTTTTGGCTTTTATAATTCCATTTCTGGATAATCATAATCCTTCTTGATAACTGAAGTATGTCAAACCAAAATATGTTTTTTGTACTTAAAAGCTCACCCTGAGAAAGGCTTGGTGCTACACTGGGATTCTGGCTACTAAAACCTTTCTATTGGCTTAAACCCATGTCCGAGGTGTTCTCTGGTGGATGCCCCACAATAATATCTGGGACTCAGGTTGATCTGTGCTGTTGTCACTCAGCAGCAACTGTAGCCAGGTCAGCCTTGGTGAGCGGAAGTGCGCGTTGTTGTACCCTCCCCTCCAGACGTCTGTCCTTCTAGTTCCAGGTCCTCGATATCATTTATAATAAATAATTTATTCAAGGCTGACCTTAAACCCGTGAGTCCTCCTGCCTCTATCTCCCAAGTTCTGGGATTGTAAGCATGCACCACCAATGCCCAAATGTTAAAATATCTAAATACTTACATCTATCTATCTATCTATCTATCTATCTATCTATCTATCTATCTATCTTTCTTTCTTTCTTTCTTTCTTTCTTTCTATCTTTCTATCTATCTATCTATCTATCTATCTATCTATCTATCTATCTATCTATCTAACTATCCATCTATCTATCTCTAATATCAATGGGTTGGACAGTCTCTTCTTCCTGATTGGGACAGAAAGATAGTTTCTCTAACATTTGAAAACAAAACCTTCATTTCACTGAAGGGAAACTTGAAGCTTATTAAACTAGTTCTCAGAGAGGCTAGGGGTCTCTAGACAAAGCCCTGCAGCTGGTAAGCAAAGGAGATGGGATTTGAACTCTGTGTGCACCATTTCTTGCCATTACCATCCAAAATGTTCACCAACAGAGCATCCATCACCCCATGTATTCACTCTCAGGCTGACCTTAGTCTTGGTCGAAACTCTACTTCTCAAAGCTTCTATTTGAAATCCCTTTCCCTAAAATTAAGGTCAATTCCAAATGTCTTCACTTCACTTTGCTGGGGGAAAACCCTGTACACACTCTAACCTCACCAGGTAGACTGACTGAAATCATTAATTCTGGAGATCACACAGCTGAGCATCACATTGTTAGCTTCCCACTAATTTTGCAGTAGGTGTCATCTCTGCTGTGGGGGTTAAGATAACATCTGCCTAGGCTAATTTGCAGGGTCATGGAAGCTACTGCTGTTGCCCTGCTGATGTGCAATGGGTAGCTGAAATGAGATAAAAATATTGGGCATATTTGTCTTCATGTTGTGCCTATCTCCTTTGTTTTGAGACCCTACTCAGCTCTGTGTGTGCACATGTTGAGTATTTGGGAACTATTCTGTCCTGAACCAAACTAGAGGATTGCCTTTGTCGAGGTGTATCTTGTTCCCCCACCCACCTCTCCACCCCCATTTAAAGGCTAAGAACTCTTACTAGCTGCCATGTACTCAAAGCCCAGATCAGGAAAGCAGTTTTATGAGGTGAAACTCAAGCTCCTGGAAGATCTCTAGCTAGTCCTTGACAAAGGCCATTCCTGCTTCCTTCACTCAGCATTCCTGTGTATCTGTAACTCAGAGTGGACAAGCTCATTTGTGAGCAAATAGCCCACTTGTCTCTTTTTTAGTACTATGGACCAGACTGAGCGCCTGATGCATGCTGGGCAAGCGCTTTGCCACCGAGCTGCATCTCAGGACCCCTTCTCCATCCTTCAGCCAGCAAATGAAAAGTCTTTGTTTTTGAAGTCTTAGTCCTCATATCTTGGGCATTGGTGTTTTGCTTTGCTTTTTTGTTTTGAAACATGGTCCAGTAAAAAAAAAAAAAAAAGAATGCTCCCTGATCTCTTTACCAAAGCACTTTTTGGTGGGTGCTTTTGTAAATAGGACATTTCCTTCCCTGAGATCTGAATCTCCTCTCGCCCACTCTGTTCCAGCAACCCCCTGGTTCCGCCCCATCCTTATTCTGAGTATTTCTGTCCTCTGGACTAATTAAACCCCTTTGCTCTCCCAATGCATCATCCTTATCTGGGCAACACAATCAACTCCTCTAATATTTCTACTACTTTTCTCCATCCTTGCAATGTGTGTGTGTGTGTGTGTGTGTCTTTCTATACGGTTCCTGCCAACTCTCTCTCCCATTGTCCCAGCATCTCTCTTCAAGCTCACTTCTTTCCTGATTTCCAAAACACATCCAGCAAGTGCTCTCCTGTCACTGTCCTTCCTGAATTCAAACCGTCTTCACCGTGTCTGGTTGGACAGAATCAGTATTACCTTTACTGAAGTCTTCACTATTTTATGTAATACTGTTGATTGATGGAGATTCAATGATTCTGACTTGATAGTGTCTCACTGAGGTATTTATTGAAATAACCTGTTATGCTCTGATACTTTGGTATCTCAAAAGCCACAGCTGAATTTGGGGCAGGAAAAGTCTGGATTGCTTGTAAGGACTGTGAGATGCCAAAGATTAACAAATTCGGAGAACGCCTTCCTCCTCCCTGCTGGTGGTGGGAAGACTTGAAGGGGAAAATGTGTATCTTGTAAAGACGGGTAAAATCTGCTGGTGGTGGTGGCACACACCTTAAATCCCAACACTCAGGAGGCAGAGGCAGGTGGATCACTGTGAGTTAGAGTTCAGCCTGGTCTCTAGAGTGAGTTCCAGGACAGCCAGGACTACACAGAAAAACCCTGTCTCAAAAAACAAAAAACAAAACAAAACAAAACAAAAGATAGGTAAAGTCTCCTGAAAAACCTTCTTCAAATCCAGCCTGTCTCCCTGAGTGTGACAGACTCTGGGAAGTCAACAGAGTTTCCCAAGACTCACAAACTTGTCTATGCCTCCTTTAAGGGGTTTTATGGGACCATAAGCTGGGCTTTTGTACTGCTAGAAAATATATCCAGCTGGGCTTTTGTACTGCTAGAAAATATATCCAGCAATCTTCCTGCCCCAGTCTTCTCAGTGCTGGGATTACAGGCATGCACAGCAACTTTTAAAATCAAATACTTAAATAACACCACTGCTGCCCAGTTCAGACTTGAGCAAAGGTTTATTAAAAGCTCTATCACGTGGAATATTAATGACAAAACCTCTGAGCAGTACCAGTTGGCTGTCATTAGTGTCTTCAGGCAACATCTTGAGGGACTGTCATATTATCTTCAGAGTTTTATTGACTCGAGTTGATGAGTTTCTCCCTAAATCCACAGCAGAATGGAACACAAACAAACACTAAGCTTGTCATTGGCTATTCCTTTCTAAAGAGCAGAGTGGCTGCTCTCCCATAAGGTGGTTGTTTGCTATAATTATTACCATCATCCCAATTTTACAGACAAGGCATCAGTCTAAAAGGTACAAGCTTGTAATCCTGATTATCTAAGTCAGATGATGTGTCAACTGTGAACTGAGAGGGTGTCTGCTGAAGGTATATCATATATCCTGAGGCTCAGGAGAGTGATGCACTGATATGAACAATCCCTATATCCTATTCCTTTTTTAAAATTTATTTATTTTGATTTTTATGTACATTGGTGTTTTGCCATGATTGTTGGGTCCTCTGGAATTGGGATTACAGACCATTGTGAACTGCTATGTGCTTGCTGGGACTTGAACCCAGGTCCTCTGGAAGAACAGTCAGTGCTCTTGACCACTGAGCCATATCTCCAGTCCCCCTATATCCTATTCCTAATGTGATAGTAAATATTGTCAACTTGATGGGATCTGGAATCCCCTAGGAGACAATCTCTGAGTGTGCTGTGAGGGTTTATCTGGATTAGGTTAGCCTCTGGCGATGCCTGTGAGGGCTTATCATCTACATTAGGTTGATCTCTAGGCAAGCCTGTGAGGGCTTATCTAGGTTAGGTTAGCTGAGGTGGGAAGACCCACCCTAACCGTAGGTAACACCATTCTGTAGACCAAGGTCTTGTGCTGAATAAAAGGAAGATATCAGGCTGAGCATGAACATTCATTTTCCTCTGCTTCCTGACTGTGCCTACAATGTGAGCAGCTGCCTCAGTCTCCTGTCAACCTCATCTTCCCATCATAACGGATCATATTCTAGAACTGCAAGCCAATATGAACTTTTCCCTCCTTTAGCTGTTCCATTTTACCACCATGAATGGAGAAGTGAGGTCACTTTCCATCTTCTGAAGACTGTTCTTGCTCCTGGTTGAAGTAACATGAAGTTATTGATTCGGGGTCAATCCCTTGTATTGGCATCCTGAGATGATTTACTATTCCCCATTATCAGGCACTGTCACTCGACAGTGGATGCTAATGATTCTTCACTTGTGTCACAGCCTCTGCTGGCCCTGGAACAGAAATGAAGCAGATACTTGGCCCTCTGTCTCCGGGTGGGTCCCTTGATGCTTAAGAATAGCCCACCTTCTAGAACATGAGCAGGTCATACAGGAATCTACATTTGCACATCATCTCTCTTAACCATCAGTGAAAGATTCTTGCTCACCCCCTGTGTGATGAGGAGCAATAGGGTTTAAGGGCCACAGACTGTTTTGGGGGGTCCAGTTGTGGCCTTCTGTTTTTGGTGGTCTCACTCAGTGGCCCCTCCCCAGCCTGTTACTTTGAGGAAAGCCCTCTTCACGTCTTTGTTTCTAAGGCTGTAGATTATAGGGTTGAGAAAGGCAGAGATGACATTGTAGAACAGGGCCAGTTTCTTGTCCCTCTCTGGGGAGGCATTGGCCCCAGGGTTCATGTACATAAACATGGCAGGGCCACAGAACATGGTGACCACAGTGATGTGGGAGGCACAGGTGGAAAAGGCTTTCAGCCGACCTTGGGCTGAGCGGATTCTCAGAATGGTAGCAAAGATGCAGACATACGAGGCCAGGATGAAGGAAAGAGGTACCAGGAGAAGGATGAAACCCAGAATAAAATCGACTTGGTCATTGAGGGATGTGTCTGCACAGGCAAGCTTCAGAACAGCAGGGACCTCACAGAAGAAGTGATTGATCTCATTGGGGCCACAGTAGGGCAGCCTCATAGTGAAGACAGTGTAGACTAGAGAACAGCTGACACCCCACAGTCCACAGAAGACCACCATTGCTCCACACAGCCAAGGTCTCATGATAACCTTGTATCTGAGTGGGTGGCAAATGGCTACATATCTATCATAGGCCATGACAGAGAACAACCAACCCTCAGTGATGCCTAACACCAGAAAGATGTACATCTGGGCCACACACCCAGAATAGGAGATAGTTTTCTTTTGGCAGACAAGATGCACCAGCATCTGGGGCACTGTGGTGGTGACATAGCTCATATCCAGCATGGACAGGACACTGAGGAAGAAGTACATGGGTGTGTGGAGGCGGGAGTCCAGGTGGATCAAGGTGACAATGAGTCCATTGCCCACGAGTGTAGAGAGGTAGAGGAAGAAGAAGACATTGAAGAGGATTACATTAACTTGGAAATCCCTGGAGAAGCCCAGAAGGATGAACTCTGACACAGAGCTGTGATTCTCCCAGGAGAAGCCTTGCATTCTTTTTTTACTGCAGAAAGAAAAGGGCCAAACAAGACAGCTTAGAATGCACATGTAGGTGCATCGCCCATTCTAAGACCTCAATCTTCCATGGGGTTGATGCCAGTTCAGAGACTGAAGTCTAAATTTGGAATACTTAGCTTCTCAGGCCAGAGCCCCCAGCACATTGTTGCCTTGCCTTGCCTTGCCTTGCCTTCCATCGTCTCCCCAAATGCCACCTGCTTTCCTCTCTCTTGGGACCCACCCTTACACATTACACTGCTTCTCATCTCCCTGGTGTAGGCTACAGAGTAGGGATGAGGATGAAACACTCCCCCTCCTGTCTGAAGGCCTGTCTCCTGTCCAGAGCCCTGTCTTTGGTGACTCAAACATCTGAGAGAGTCGGGGATGTAGGGAGGACCACAACTTCATAAACAAGGGAAGATTTTAGTAAATTTTACCTGTAACTGTGTTTAGCCTCTAGAAGATTTTGACACTTTCTTTTAGATGAGTTACTCAACAGTTCTGCCTCTTCCTCTCCTTACTCACCCCCAAAGCAAGAGTCTTCCTGCTGGACTCTATAAAGTTGACTTTGACTTAAGACAGAACAGTAGCTACCTTCCATGCTTTGAGGAGGAAGTCAGACCTCTCTGGATTCTGATGGGGGGACTAGGCTGCAAATGAGTGAGATGAGATGTCAGGATCAAGACCTGAATTTGGGAGAGTTTTAGCAAAGGTGGAAAAAGAGGTCAGAGCTTGTGTACCCCAAAAGATGAGATAACAAAATGAGAGAGAAGTGATGTAGCAAGAACTATGAGGAAAAACAAGCTTCATGAGTGGCAGGTCCAGCAGGATAGGAATGAAGGGACAGAGGTAAGGATGAGGTGGATGCAGATGCATGAGACTGTGATTGTCAGAAAACTCAAGTCTACATTCCCACAGACCAGACTCGGGGACTCTTTCTTCATGGCAGCTTGTGTACAAAGTGAGGAACATTTGACCCAGGGGTTGAAAATCAAATGCTTTGCCTCAACTAGATAAAACCCCTGGCTGATGCCAACAATAAAGATGTTACAGAACAAGTGTAAAATCTCCCTACCTCACTTGACTGAAACATCCAACCATAGCCAGCCATGGTGGCACACACTTCTGATCCCAACACTCAGAAGCCTGAGACAAGATGTTGAGGCTAACCTGAGTTACATAGAGAATTCAAGGGCTTCCTGAGCTACATAGTGAGCCCCTGTCTCAAAGAAAAGAATAATCCAAGTATAGAAAGCCCAGGTGAGACAGCAGGTTACTGGGAAATACCAAGTCAGCATGAGGCTACATCATTGAGAAAGGATCCTGGTAGATCAGAGCTGGTGACACAGTCTGTGTCTGCCATAGCCAGATCATATGCTGAACAGCATTCTCGTTCCTGGACTATACCTTAAGGGGGCTGTGGACAAATCAAAACAAGCCAGAAAGAAGGATCTGGGGGTAATATTGTGTGGGAAGAGTTGAAACAAAGAGGGACATTTCTCCTATAGAACTGAAAAGTTAAGAGCATTCCAGAACCAGGGAACAGAGTTCTCACTCTGTACGTCTACAACTCTACAAGTCACGTGGAGACACAGATGAACTTTTTTATGTGGGTTTAGATAAGTCTTACCCTTAGAGGTTCCAAGAGATGAAGCTGGGAGTCATCAAGAAGGAAGGTTTTAATGTAATAAGATGTTACTGGGGGCAGCTCTAAGATGCACTCAGCTGTCCTTGGATTCTGGATGCCATTAAAAATCAACAAAAACTAAACAGCCACCTGCAAGAATGCACTGTGGCCAGTCCTGCTCATGATGGGGTAGGAGAGTCTCCAGCATGCTCCAGAGGGAAGGAAAGAGGACTTTGCCACATTTGTCTCTTTCCTTGTCCTCCAGCTTCCCCTAAACCCGGTGCCCGAGCTACAGCAGAAACTCCTAATAGGCATCTCATTGTCAGTCCCTACTTTAAAAAAAACTAACCAGACTATGATGCAGAATGGAGAAAGTGAGAAGGATGGTACAGAAGGGAGATCAGTAGAAGAACCAGGGATAGGTAAAGGAATCAGCCCAATTACAATTGCCTAAGCCAGAGGCGACCCAGAGGGAATGGTTAGAATGCCAGGCTCCACTCTGCTGCTTCTCTGTCCTTCTCCAACAAGACTGCATGCTTCTCCCTAGTTCCAGGGTCTGCCTTCAGCTTCCTGACTCTCACAAAGCCTCAAATAAGCTTTTTTTTTAAGCCATCACTGCAATTTCTCATCTCCATCTTTACCGTCACTACCAGTCCCCTCGTCCTGTATCTCAATCTAAGGACCCAAATCCTAGAATGTTGAGGGGAGACTACTGCTTCGTCTCCACAGACACAGCCTCCTCCTCCTTCCGCTTTTCTCTGTTGTAACTGAATAACATAACAACAAATAAAGAGATGCAAAGAAACAGAGAGAGCCACACAGAGACATCAGTGACCAGAGCAGCACAGAGATCAGTGAGAACAGAAGCCAGGGCTGAAATTCTTGGTGTGAGCGAAAGGGAGTTGGAAGCAGGCAGTTGTAGTGCAAACAGATGGGGTTGGGGTTGGGGATGGAAGATGGGGCAGGGGTGATGGGGACACATGGAGCACATCAGGTAGGACTGTGTGGACTGTGTATCTCAGGCAACTACCTCTGCCTCTCCCTTCCTTACCTGACGCGAGCTCTGTGTGAAGGTTGAGCCAGGGGTGGGCTAGGTTTTCCTTTAACATTCTGCTCCCAGTCCTCAGGGAAGACGAAGCTGTAGCTTCTTAATGAGCCTTCAGGGCCTTTGGGTCCTCTGGGTCTGACTGAAGCCCTCCCAGACCCAGAGCACACATTTCACCATTTCCCTTCACACAGAAGGCCCCATAGCCAACATCCTGATCCTCCCAACCCCAAGTGCCCTGTTCCTGAGTCCTTCCCTTTTCCTTCTTCGCTGTCCAGTGGAGATGGATGTGTGAAGATCAAGTGGAGTAAATACAAGGCCAGGGCCTATGGAGGGGGCTTAGCTGGTAAATGACTTGTGGCCCACACATGAGGAGCTGAGTTTAATGCCTAGAACCCGTCTATGTAAAAGTCATACACGGTGATGTGTACTTGGATTCACACAGACGAGGAAGCAGAGACTGTGGGATCTTTAGCGTTTACTCTCCAGCTAGCCTACCCTAATTGGTGAGCTCCAGGCCAACAAGAGACTCTGTCTCCAAATAAGGTAGACAGCACCTGGGTAGCAAACTAAGGTTAACATCCAGACCTATGTCACATGCATCTGCATATACATGTGAATATGCACACATACCCAGGGAAGACTTGTAAGAATGACGGCTGAACATACCTGTTGGGGAAGCTTTCCATGGATCATTAAAAAATATGAACGTGTTTCCCAGGGCCTGTGGGGGTCAATCACTAGAGCTCTTACCCTCAGCCTCTGAAATGTCTCATTCTCTATCATGCTCTGCTGGGTACTGGGCTATTTTGTGCCCTGAAATTTTGTAGCCCTGAAATACTTTGTCTTTCTGGAGGGAAAGTGATATGACTTAAGCAACAGAAGGTTCCTTCATGAAGCCTGGGTAATGGAGAAATACTCTAATGAGAGCAAAAAAATCCAAGAAGACCAGAATCAAATCCTGGTTATACCACTTAATAATATGGTAATAGTTGACAAGACGCTAACCCTCTGTACCTCAGTTTCCACAACACCAAAATGAAACAATAATAGTATAGGGCAGTTATAGGGTTAACTATGAGCACATACGAAGTAAATGTGATAAAATATGCATATAATTTAGGCTGGATGTGATGTTTCCATTGACTTATTCCAACCAATGCTCATAAATCTGTCCCCACTGGATTTCAAGATAGAATATGAAGATGCAATGGGTTCCAAAGGACCTTGGATTGAGAAAGTCAATGGTCTTTGGTGTGAGGACCTTGGGTGCCAGGATAAGGTGATGAAAAATGCGCTCAGGGCTTAGAAAGGCTGTGATGGGACCTGGAATATGCCATGGCACAGAAGGTATATAAAACATAAGACTAGGGGCTGGGGAGATGGCTTATTTGTTGAAATGTCTGCTGAGCAAGCTTGAGGACCTGAGTTTGAATTCCAGGAATCCAGGTAAAATCTGGGTATCACATCTGTAACCCTTGGTAGTTGGGGGCAGAGACAAACAGATCCTTGGCCACTCAGCCTTGCCAATTGGAAAGCTTCAACTTTAGTGAGAGATCCTATTAAAAAATAAGACAGGGAGCCCTATCGTTGAGTTATCAGGGATGAAGCTTCCCTGTCAATGCTGAGACAATCACATAGCAATTTTCTAGTCCTCTGGTTCTTACAATCTTTCCACCCCCTCTCCTGTGTTTGCTGAATCTTAGGTGTAGAGTTTGTGTTGCAGATGTGTTAACTTGGGATGGACCACCCACAGTCAGTTGCTCTATGCATTTTGACCAGCTGTGTTTTTCTGTAATGGTCTCTGTCTGCTGCAGAGGAGCTTCTGTGATGAAAGGTGGAAACCACAATTATCTGTGGATAAATCACAAGTGCTGTGATTTAGGTCTGACTAATGACCTTCACATGCCCTTTATATGACCTTGGAGAAGTTTTCTTGACAATATTTATTACATTATTAGATAAAATTATTTTGCATGCTCTTGAGAGCTTTTGGTGAATGTTTACAAGAGATGTCAATTTCTAGTTGTCTTTTCTCGTGATGTCTTGGTTTTGGTGAGGGATGTGTTGGAAAGTTCTACTTTCTCTTTTGTCTCTGTTGAGGTTTGGAAGGATTGGTGTTGAGCTTTATAGGTTGGGCAGAGTTGTCAGTGAACCCCCTAGTCCTTGAGCTCTTCTTTGGGAAGTGGATAAATTACTAATTAAATCAGCTAGTGTGCTGTATTTTAACTTTCTATTCCTTTTTGAAGCAGTTCTACTACTTTCTATCTTCCTAAATGTGACACACCTTAAGGCTACTTGACTTGCTGGAGTGCATTAGTAGTAGTATTCCCCTATAATCTTTGTGTGAGCCCCTTAGTAACGTTCCCTCTTTCACTGCAGGTTTTAATAATTGATCTCCTCTCTCTTCTTTTCCTTTGGCCAGTCTCACTTTTGTCAATTACATTGATCTGTTGAAGAAACCATTCTTTATTCCATTCATTTTCTCTGATTTTTTTCCACCCCCCATTCTACTACTGCTTGAATCTTTGCTTTTCTCGATAGTTGGCTTCCTGCTTGTCCTCTTTTGTGTTTGGTTGATGGTATAAGATCTCACACTGTATCCTGGACCAGCCTCAGACTCTCAGCAATCCTACGTCATGATCCTAAGTGCTGAAGTCTCAGACATGAACCATCACACCTTGGTGGTTTTCTTTTATATACTCTTTCTTAAGGTTAGTGAGTTGGAATCCTCCTCCTCCTCCTCAATATAGAATTTTATAGCTTAAAATTTCCCTGTAAGCATCATTTTTGCTGAAATGGGTATTATTTGTGTCTGCAACATTTTGCCAAATTTGTTAGTTAGTTCTAGGAGATCTTTTCTTTAATCAAAAAAAATGTGTATTTTATGTAAATGGATGTTTTGTCTACATGTACAGATGAACACCAAATAGGACATTGGGTTCTGTGGGACTATAGCAATAGACAGTGGTAATATGCCACAGGGTACTGGTAATTGAAGAACAGTCAGTGCTCCTAACCACTGAGCTATTTCTCCAGCACCAATGAAAACTTTGGCTTTCTTTTTTCTTTTCATTTCTTTGTTTTTCTAGATGGAGTCTCTGTACATAACTCTGACTATCCTGGAACTCACTATGTAACCAGACTGGGACTAAAGGCATGCTCCACAATGCTGGATGAAGTTTTTTTTTTTTGCGGGGGGGGGGGGGGAGTTGTTGTTTGTTTGTTGGTTTGGATTAAAAATGTGGAGTGTGTGTGTGTGTGTGAGTGTGTGTGTGTGTGTGTGTGTGTGTGTGTGTTTGGGTAAATGTCTGCATATATATGTGAACTGTTTGTGTGACTGATGCCCATGGAGGGCAGAAGGTGTCAGATGCCCTAGAGCTGAAGTTATAGGTTTCTGTGAGCCACATGGATGGGTGCTAGGAACTAAACTCCCATCCTCTGCAAGAGCAGCAAGCACTCATCTCTCCAGCCCCCCCCCCCCCGTTTTAGACAAAGGTCTTATGTACCTCAGCATCTTTGTGTGTGAAGTTACATGGGGGTTTTTGTAGATGTCTTTTATTGGAGCAAGGAAGTCCCTTTCTAGTCTCAATTTTGAGTGGGTTATGATTTTTTTTTATTTTGTTTTACCATGAACTGGAGAAAAGACACCCAAGCCATTTGCATTTGAGATAACTTTATGAAAATGTATTTGATACATCTTAGCAACTCTTTCTGTTCAAGGGATTCAAGGCCAAGATGCAGGCCGTACTCTGTAAGATTTCTTCTGTTCTTCCTTTTTTTAAAAATTTTATTGGAAATAGATTCTTCTCTCATATAATACATCCCAATCACAGTTTCCCCTCTCTTCACTCCTCCCAGCCCCCCAAATCCCAGCTTTCCTCTCCCCAGATCCACTCCCCCTCCATTTCCTCTTCAGAAAAGAGCAGGCCTCCAGGAGACAACAGCCAAACAGGACCAAACAAGATACAATAAGACAAGGCAAAAGCCCTCATATCGAGGCTGGACAAGCCAACCCAGTAGGAGGAAGAGTCCCAAGAGCAAGTAAAAAGAGGCAGAAGTACACCAGCTCCCACTGTTAGGAGATCCCACAAAAAACGCCATGCTAACAATTATAACATTCACACAGAGTATCTGCTGCAGATCCACACAGGTCCCATGCTCGGTGCTTGAGTCTCTGTGAGCCCACGTGAACCCTGCTCAGTTGATTCTGTGGGACATATTCTCCTGTCCTCCATCTCCTCTGACTCCTACAACCTTCCCTCCCCCTATTCTGCATGGTTCTCTGAGCTCTGAGGGGAGGGACCCAATGGAGAACTCCAATTTAGACTCTCTCTCCCCATGTCTGGCTGTGGGTCTCTGCATCTGCTCCCATCTGCTGCCAGAGAAAGCCTCTCTGATGATGAGTGGTCAAGGCATTGATATATGATTATAGAAGAACATCATTAGGAATCATTTCATTGACTTTTTTTTTCCCCCGGTCATGTTTGGTTCTATGCTAAACAAGTCTCCATTGTACAGGTTGATGTCCTTTTTGCCTCTAAGACCAGAGTTGAATGCTTAGTCCATGGTATTAAGAGTTCTTAAACTTTTAAGATCTGGAAACAAATAGGAAACTTCCTGAAGAAACCCACAAGGCATTTTTATAAACAGGCAAAAAGACATCAGCAAAGTGTGGCGTGTGGGTATCTATTGGACCCGCCTATGCAGACGCCTGAGAGGTCGGTGGGTAGCCCAAACACAGGGGTCATGTTGGGAGGTGGGGAAATTGGGTTTTCAGTGCTTTGAGAACTCCGAGGAGAAAGCCCCTTTCGACTCCACAGATGCCTCTCACATGCCCCCTCTAATGACCCCAGAGCATTTTTCTTAATAAGTCCCCAAGAAACACAATGAGCATGCGTTGCTGACAACTATTTCTATCTGTAGAAAACCCAGGGCTGTCTCCCTTGGAGGCTGAGTCCTTCAGGCCGTAAACCCGCCCTGGAGACTCCCTCTGCAGTCCCACATCACCCCAGAGCCCTGTTCTTTAGTGCTTGGGGGCTATTAGCAGAAGTGTAAGTCACAGTTGCTTTCTTTTCTGGAGAAAACAGCTAAGGAGCAAAGCACACTTAGCATTTATTGGTCTTTTGTAACATTTCAGCCATTCTTGGTCTACAGACAATGTTTTTTAGTTTTTCCTATTTTTTATTTTTAAAAAATTATACAATCTATTTTGATGCTATTCTTTCATGTCATCCAACTCCTACCCATCGAACTTCATGTTATTTCTCTCTCAAAAAAGTCAAAACAAGCCGGGCGGTGGTGGCGCACACCTTTAATCCCAGCACTCAGGAGGCAGAGCCAGGCAGATCTTTGTGAGTTCGAGGCCAGCCTGGTCTACAAAGCAAAATTCAGGAAAGGCACAAAGCTACACAGAGAAATCCTGTCTCAAAAAACAAAAAACAAACAAACAAACAAAAAAAACCAACAAAAAAGTCAAAACAAACAAATAAAATCAAATAAGACAGAACAAAAACCAAAAACAATAAAAAGCACACAAAAAACAAAACTTCTTTCAAAGCAGTTGTGATGTTTTTAATTTGATCTTGTGTTTATGTGAAGAATGCTTGATTTAAAAGATTTGCTTGTATTACTTTTTGCTAAGTACTTTAATAATTTGCCTTAAACTAGAATGATAGAAAAAAATCCAATACAGAAAAGATTTATTAATTTTATTTCATATGTATGAATGTTTTGCTCTCATGCATATTTGTGCACTACATGCCTACTTGGTGTCCTCAGTGGCCAGGAGAGGGCATCAGATCCCCTGAAACTGGAGTTACAGATAGTTGTGAGCCACCATGTGGGTGCTGGGAATTGAACCTGGGTCCTCTGCAAGAGCAGCAAATGTTCTAGATCACTGAGTCATCTCTCCAGCTATTAACAGAAATTTGACTTGATTTGAAATGCCAGAAGTGGTTTGGTTCCTAATTAATATGGCAGCTAATGTCATGAGTGTGTCCCATTAAACTCTCGCCCCCCCTTCTCTCTCTCTCTCCCCGCCCCCCTCTCTGAAGCATGACTCTGTATGTACATTCAATTGCTACCATTACTGTTCCCATAACACCTAACTGGACAATGAATCTGTTCTTCACATCCAAGGTTGGGAAACCCAAGCTTCTGTTGATAGTTGAATGGCTCTGGAGTGGTCATGCATATCATTATTTAAATGCAAAGTCCTCTTCCCATTTGAGGTCTAAAACAATTTTCTAGTTTTAGACAGCTGATAGAACGTGTCACCATCCCCCTTTGAGTCAGAAGAGGACTGGATTCTAGAGAGTGTGACTGGTTTTTCTTTAGATCTCAATAAATTAAGCCAAGGTCAAAGCCCAGGGTCCTTCCCATTGTCTTTGGCAGCAGAGAAAATTGAAGGGGAAATCACTTGTTGAATCTGAATTTACTTCCTTTGTAAGTAAAAGTCTGTGTGCCTGGAAGCTACAACTGGAGCAGACACGATGAAATGGGAGAGAGGCCCATAAAAGGGAAGGTCTGAGAGCAGAGCTGATCAACTCAAAACAACGAGGAGGATGGACATAGGAGGAACGCATCCCACCAAGAAACATGGATTGAGACGTTGCTATTGCACTGTTAGCTCATGCTGCAGAACTCTGGTGAGGAAGGGTTGATTTCTCAGTGTAGCTCTAGACTCCATGATCTGCCCTGGTGTTATGACATGAGAATAAGAATCTTTTTCTTTTTTTGAGACAAAGTCTCATCATATAACTCTGGCTGTCCTAGAGCTCTCTGTGTAGACAAGGCTGTCCTCAAACTCACAGAGATCCACCTACCTCTGCCTCTAGAGTAGCACTCTGGATTAAAGGTGTGCACCACCATGCCCAGCTAGATAGAGTAATATTCTTAAGTCTTTTTATCTTGCCTCAGTCATAGCCATTCATTGTCTCAGCTAAGCCTCAGATTTTCTCTCGGATGTTTCAGAGTTACATCGTGTAATACATAAGAACCTGGGCCTTGGAACTAGTCCCCAGGTTCAAACCAGCCATGTCACTTTCTAGCTTGATTATTTATTAGTCAATTATTATTGATTAATATTCCCAGAAAATTATTTAGTGTTTTTGTGTTTTAGTGTCTTTATTTGTATGAAGGAGATAGAACACACCTCTAGAGTTAACATGTGAATTAAAATAATAAATACTTATCAGTCAGGCAGGGGGAACACATCTGTATTTCCAGACATCCAGGAATCTAATTACTTAAGCATATGAATTCAAAACCAGCCTAGGCAATGTAGTGAGACCCCACCTCAAGAAAAAGAGGATGAAGAGGAGGAGGAGAAAGGGGAGAAGGAAAAGGAGGAGGAAATAAAAACCACCACAAAAAAGAAAAAGAAAAAAAATAAAGCAACTAGTGACTGTTACACAAATGTAATGTTAGTATCATTTGGACATAATGCATATTATCAAACACACTTGACAACTGAAAATTAAATCCCAAAAAAATGAGGTGACTGTTCCAAACCCATGTGACTTTTCCAAAGCCATAGAAGGTCAATGATATGGCTAAATCTTGGGCACAATTCTTTGAGTCTTTTCCTAATGTATCCATTAGCAAATTGATGTGAAAAGTTTTTTCTTGTGTTTCCCTCATCCTCTCTCATTTACTCCAAGAACTTCAGCAAAACTGTGGGTGGCAAACACAAGGGACCAGAGGCGTTGCAGACAGCCTTGTTCCATGGCCTATTGAGTGTCCTCACCCCTTCCAATTAACTTGAGAAAAGCCCTCTTCACATCCTTGTTCCGGAGGCTGTAAATAATGGGGTTAAGAAAGGCAGAAATGACATTATAGAACAAGGCCAACTTCTTGTCATCTTCTGGGGAGGCTTCAGAACCAGGTCTCATGTACATGATCATGCATGGAATACAGAACATGGTAACCACAGTGATGTGTGAAGCACAGGTGGAGAAGGCCTTCATCCGCCCTTGAGTGGAACGGATCTTTAGAATGGCTATGAAGATACGAATGTATGAGGCTAGGATGAGTGATAATGGTATCAAAAGCAAGATGAAACCCAGGATGAAGTCCACTTGGTCATTGAGGGATGTGTCTGCACAGGCCAACTTCAAGACAGCGGGGATTTCACAAAAGAAGTGGTTGATCTCATTGGGGCCACAGTAGGGAAGATTCATTGCAAAGACTGTGTAGACAAGGGCACAGATGAGACCACAAAGGGCAGAGCTGGCCACCAGCATTATGCATAGGGTTTGGCTCATCTTGACTCCATAATGGAGTGGATAACATATAGCAACATATCTGTCATAGGCCATAGCTGCGAAAATCCAGGTCTCAGTGATGCCTAGTGTCAAGAAAATGTACATCTGGATTACACACCCAGTGTAAGAGATGGTCTTATTCTTGCTTACTAGAATTGCCAACATCTGGGGCACTGTTGTGGTAGCATAGCTGAGGTCCAGCAGGGAGAGGACACTGAGGAAGAAGTACATAGGTGTGTGTAGACGAGCATCTATCCTAATCAGGGTAACAATGAGCCCATTGCCCAGGACTGTAAATAAGTAGAGGAAGAGGAAGAGGAAGAAAAGGATCCAGTTGGTTCTGGGGTTTCTGGAGAAGCCCAAGAGGATAAACTCAGTTACAGAGCTGTGATTTCTCCAGTCTCGACTGTGCATGGCCTTCCTTCTGAGGAGAGAAGAGGATATATAACTGAGTCCTTTGCAATCTCCATGACAGAATGCTATGTGAAATCCACAGATGGGGAGTTGAAGGTAAAATGCCCTCCTCCTCATGTCTGGAGAGTTGTCTATCCAAATTGGCCTTGCCTAGCTCTAGTTACTTAGTAGAAATTCCACTAAAGACTTTTCAGGTTGTCCAATTAAGTATCCCTGATAAAAACCAAGGTTCCTATGAGAAGCTGTATAGAACAGAAGTCTTACTTAGAAGAAAACACACACACACACATACACACACACACACACACACACACACACACACACACGCATGCACGCACGCACATGCACATGCACACACACCATAAAGCAGTCAAACTGAGGAGGCTAGACATGCCTGTTGTTCCCTAATGCAATTATTTCAAGACTTCAAGAGGCAATGTTTTTAAACAGGTTTAAAAAAAATAAAAGCCTAGGAAAGTAAGAAAAAGGAAAAATCACGACCACAGCACTCAGCTTATCCCTCTCCCTTCTTCCTCTCTGATTTTGTACAGAACCCACATGTCATACATTTTCAAGACAAAACACTGTGGCCTCCTTGAGAACCCTTGAGTGTGGCCCTCTGTCAAGAGTGGCATTATATTTAGTTCTGATCTGCATTCCTTGTCAATTTGCTTTTGAATAAAGTTTCCCTGATACTTTACAAATGAAACAAAACAAAACAAACAATCCTCACTTTTGTTCCTTTAGAAGCTCTGCCCCCTCATCCTACCTTCCCAACCCTTCCTGCAGGGGTACAACTGTGCAGAATAAATTAACACACAATGATAACCACTGGGACTCTAATTTTGAAAGCCAGAGAAGAGTTCTGTCTTCTAACATTTCCCAAAAAGACAAAAGACACGGACTTGGAAATGGAATCACTGTGAGTCTGGACACTGTTCTTAATCAGCAGTGAGGAACCCTTCACAGCTCTGTCTCTCACAGGAGATGTGAGGGGCGGGTGCAGGTGGATCTTCACTTTAACATGGACTCAATCCTCAATCTGAGTTTGGCAAGCTAGCGACAGAGGATATTCCTGACCAGTCTTTTTATCTGTATCCCCTTACTGGTTCTTAAATGCCTGCTACAGAATGCCACCACTTGGGGATTCCAAATTCTTTTCTAGATCCTGAAAAGGGAGATGGCCATTTATCAAGAATTACTGTAAAAATAAACGTTTCACTTGATGTTATCTGATTTCTACCACAACTCACTGAGGTCAGAACCACTTTTTTCCTTTACAAAGAATTAGAGAGTTGAAACCTGGGATGTGGTAGAGCCAGGAACCAAACTCCAAGTCCTATGTTTTCACCATGTGAAGTTCAAGTTTGTCTCCCACATCATCCATTTTCACAAAGAGTTTAGCAAAGGTTCCAAATACAATTCACATCCACTTTAGATGTCATTGTGTGGGAAACCTGACCTGCCTAGTCAATAATAGAGGACAGAAAGCATATATTTCACATTGGAAAATGAAGGTTTTTTTTTTTCATATAAAATGTTCAAACTTTGGATCAGGATTACAGTATCTGAGATTCTGCACAGAAAGTAAACAGCAGATTATTTTTAACCTAGGTTAAAATCACATTCCATAAAACCACGGGCAGAATTCAGTCTAAATGGAGGTGAAGATGATTGCAGTGTTTGTGTTAGAGGCCAGATATTATAGAACAGGGGACAGTGGGGTCTGGATTTGAATCCGCACTCAACTGCTAACAACACAGACTTTTGATGCCTATCAATCTAAAATGTAGATCCATCTAGATCCGTTGATCCAGCTGGTTTCTACTACCTATCTCCCCTGGGATGGGCAAGCTGTATCTGACATTTTCTAACCCAGACTCCCAGTCCCCTCTGCAGAACAGTTCTTACCATCTTCTCCACTCGGTGAGTGGTGATTTCATCCCTGGAGGGGACTAAAGTGAAAAAAGAGCCCCAAGATCTTTCAAACATTCTCTTTTTCACACACTTCATATGTAATACATCAGAAAATATTGTTAGTTGCCTTTTCAAATATGAGAAAGAAAAGATCACTTTTCACCATATCCACCATATCCACCATATCTACCATTACCTAAGCTATCTCTTCTTTCCAGGAATTTTGCAGCATCCTCTGAATACTCCCATGTTTCCTCCTCTTTCCCCACAGTCCTCTCCATCCAGCTATTTAGAATGAGCATTTTAAACAGATCATGTAAATCCTCTATTAAAATACTCCAGTGAAGCTGGTTGGGGTGACACACACCTGCAGACCCAGCACTCGGGAGGCGGAAGCAGGAGTTCAGGACCAACCTGGGCTGTAGAATGAGATGCCGACTTAAAGTAACAACCACCACCACTATGGTGGATTCTTTTAAAAAGTATTACTCACTCTCCCTTCCTCTGTCTCTCTGTCTCTCTGTCTCCCTGTCTCTGTCTCTCTGTCTGTGTGTGTGTGTGTGTGTGTGTGTGTGTGTGTGTGTGTGTGCACATTTATGTGTGGTCACATATGCACCACAGTATACCTGTGAAGATCAGAGGAAAACTTACAGGAGTTAGCTTTTTCTTTCTACAAAGTGGGTCAGGGGATCAAACTTGAGTAGGCAGCTTAGCAGCAAGCTCCTTTACCCACTGAGCCATTTTGCTGGCCCTGTAGTGGCTTCTTGGGTCCCTGGGAAAGGCCAAAGTCCTTTGAAGGCTTCAAGATCACTCAACACTTCCCAGTCCCCACTTCCTACCTCTCACTACCCCACCTGCTCCAGCCACACACCCCTTTGCTGTTCCTCACTCAAAGAATACTGCTGTTTCTGCACTTTTTTAGAATTCTGTGTCCTCTACTAGTGGTTATCTTTCTGTGGGTCACACTCTCACTTCCTACAAGTGTTTGCTCAAGTGTGGTCTTCTCAGAGAATGTCTACTTCCTTCCTGACCACCCTGTTCAAAATGGAGCATCTCATCCTCTATTCCTACCTCCTATTTGCCTCTCTTCATAGTGCTTTCTAATGTAATACATAATTTAAGTGGGTTTTTTTTTTTTTCAATTTCCCTTGCAAGAATACAGGAGCTTTCTTCTCTTGATGTCTCATGTATCACATTGAGTGTTAGCAGATTCTACAACAATGCCTGGCACTTAGTAGGAATTTGTATGTTGAACAGGCTGGCCACCAGCCTTGTGAGGGGTGGCAGCGCTGTCCTTGGTTCTGAAGTTCAATTCCTATAGGGCTAGATAGAAGGCTGACCTTCAGGGGCTTTCTCTTGCATTTCTACAGCTCTAGGGATGCGGGGGGTGGGGTCCAAGTGTAGTCTGGTTCTGACCACTTAGTCCAATCTCCATATCACCCCACTAAATCACCAAGTCTACCTACTATTACACAATCTTAAAACTAAGGAAACAGGTCCATCATGTAAGCGACACCCACTGGTTTCCCAGAACATTCTCCAATTCATGCACCTGCAATTTAACACAGGGAAGGTTTTCTGGCTGCCACTCAAGACAGACCTTCTCGTGTGCTGACCTCTCAACTGGGCCTACTTCACAAAGCTGTGGTGCAGTATATATCAAGAAGGCAGGAGAGGCTTTGAAGTAAAAGAAAATCATATTTGAGTTAAAGTCTACCATTTGTCAACCACACAAACTAGAGAACGCCATTAGGCCCTGTCTCAGCACTCACAAAACTAGGATAATAGTACATACTTTGAAGGGTTCATGAATACTTACTGAGTTTTTGGGTATATGTGACACTATGGCGTTGAACATCAGTTATTATTACTGCTATTATTTGGTTACTCATCATGTTGAATGAGTAACTCTTTCCTGTTTCTTTCTCTTGGTAAAATTCTAATCATGGAAGTCTTTCATGATTCCCACCCTGTTCTTCCTCTGTCGTCTGGTTGGTCATTTGAAGGCACTTCCATTACTGCTCATAGCCATGCTGACACACACTGAACTGTAGAGTTCCTTAAATATGAAAATTCTCACCTCTCCCATCTGTCTCTAATTCTTAGCATGTAGCATGGACAGCGGTAATAAGTCTTAGACAGATGACTATGAAATTATGCCCGTGCTAAAATAATGAGTTGTCTACAATGATGGACATCTTGTACAGTGGTTGCTCCATCACCTGGATGTTGTTAACTATCAACACAACCAGAGTTCTCTCCTTGGCTCTTGAAGAAATTTATCATAAACATGATGAGAGTTTTTAATCTTTCTCAGATGAGCTTCTCCTTCAGTATTAGTGAGATGGAATTAAGGTGATGAATAGACAAGGATAGAAGCAACTTTCCCTGAGCATGACCTGGTTACCTTACATCAAAGACAGGATATTATTAACAGCATGGACAGTAGAACAAGCTTGGGTGCTAGTGCTGATTGATAATTAGCAGAATAGCCTGGGGTTAAGTATCTAAATTCCTTGTGTTTCCATCCTCATATAGAAGTCAGAACTCATCTCAAAGGGTGTTGATAATAATTAACTAAAGCACTACCTGGAAACTGGCTCAATGTGGTGACTGCAACAGACCATCTAAAATAGTATTTATCACTATTATGTTAGTTTATCATTACAAGTTCTTTTTATTCTGAAGGTTTAGAAAAGGGGAATGAGGCAGAGAGTAACTTGCCTGATGGTGCACAGCTACTGAGAGACAAAATCCACCTCTGCCATCACCAAAGACCTTTCTTTAATGGACTTTGCTATTCCAGTGCCATCCTGATGCATCACAGTGTTGGAGCAATGGCTTGTAGTGAACTAGCGGGAATTGCCTTCTCAGGGGCTTATCTTATCCCTCAAGCTCCTTACCTATCTTCCCCTCCTGATTCCAGGTGCAGTGTACACCCCTGCTTCATACCCATGTCTTGCAACTACCTTAGACAGTTCCAGAATCCAAGTATTGGGCTGGAAGAGGTCCCTACTTCAGCCACTCTCCAAAGCTACTGAGTCTCAGCGGCTCCCTTGAAGATACCTGACTGTTGTATTAATGAGGCTCATGGGTATCAGGAATCAAAGAGTTTCTATGGCTGCAGCCAAGTTGAATCCCAGTATTATCTCAAGGGCCTTCCAGTCCTGAGGGATCCCATTACTCAGAAGATTCCAAATAGGTACAATCATCATGCAGAGAAAGGATACATGCATCCCAAAGGAAACTCAAGGCTGGAGGTGAGACCAGAACTCCTGGAAGGATGTAGGGACTGGTCCTTGTACTCACATCTCCATTTTGGCACCTGGAGGTAAAGACAGCAAGGGAGCTACACCAGGACCCAATTTTCAGTTACTCTTTTGGCATATTTAGGCCCTCCACAAAAAAAGAATATTGGAACTAAATATTGATTCCCCAAATCATACCTTAGAGGTGGGGAAACTGAGGATCAGATTCCAGAAATAATTACAGAAGCACAATGCAAGCAGAATGAGACACAGGCACCATGAATCCTGATATTGTGATGTAATGTTTCTCACTTCTCCCATTATTGATGTGCCTTACTGTGGACTGAGATGGTCTCAAGCTTACCTCTGTCTCTTCCCATTTACATAGGTTAATTTGGGGGTGGGTTAGTTTTTTTATTTTCTGGCACTTTGAGATGTATTATTAGGCTATTTATTTGAAATCTGTTTGCTTGAAGTAGGTGCTTATTGCCATAAACTTTCTTAACACTGCTCTTGTTGCAACACAAAAGTTTCTGTATGTTGTGTTTCCATTTTCATTTATAACAAGGAATTTTTTAGAAAATCCCTTCTGACTTCCATAATGTCCACTGTTCATCCAAAAGTATGTTGTACAATCTCTATGAATTATATAATTTCTAGAGTATCTCTTACAACCATGGACTTCTGATTTCATGAATTCTACTGTGATTATAAAATAGAGAGAAGAGTATTTTTTTTAGTTTGTTAAGGCTTGCTTTGTGGTCTAGGATTTTATCTATTCTGGAAAAAGTTCAATGTACATTTTACAGCCTTTGGAAAGACAATTTTGTCAATGTTCTTTAAGTCCATTTGATCTACAGTGTAGTTTAACTCTGTTACCTTGTTATTTTTTTCATTCTGGTGATGTATCCATTTATAAGAATAGAAAACTGAAATCTTCTAGTGTCAGGGTACCATAACCTACCTCTATTTTTAGCTGTGATTTTATTTGTTTTATAAAATTAAGTGTTCAAAACTTAGGTTTATCCTTCTAGATGAACTCATCTCTTGGTCATTATATAAACTGTTAAAAGATGAATATTAAATGTCTCCCATAGATTCATGTGCTGAATGCTTGTTTCCTAGATGGTGGTACTGTTTTAAGAGGTTATGGGAACTTTAGAAGGTGAGGCGTAGAAGGAGGCAGTGAACCACAGGGGAAATGTCTTAAAGGCTACACCTATTCTAGATTCCTACTTCTTTCCCTGCTTCCTGTCTTCTGCAAAGTGAAGACCCTTTCCTGTTACACACTCCCACTGCCACAATGTTCTGCCCATGCTCATGGGACCAAACAAGCCTGACCACACCCTCCAAAAATAGGGGACAAAATAAATCTTTATTTTTTTTCACTTGTTGTCTCAGGCATTTGGTCATAACTTTGCAAAAGGCAGTATAAAGCTAACTTTTTGGGGTCAAGCTGGACATGGTGGCACATGCCTTTTATCCTAGGCAAAGGTAGGCAGGCCTCTGTGAGTTCAAGGCCAGCCTGGTTTACATAGTGAGTTCCAGGACAGCCAGGGCTACAGCAAGACTCTGTCTTAAAAAAAAAAAAAAAAAAAGTGAGGTCTCATTTCTGTGACCAAACCCGACTTGTAGTTTACATGTCCTTGAAACTAGTTTATGACAGAACTTGGAAGCTTATGCTCTAAAGAAATACTACAATAGTGAAGAAAAACCTTGTGTGTGTTTCTGGCAGTATTTCAGAGGACCAGAATTTCAACAAGAATGGGGACAGTGAGAGCAAGGGTCACAAAGATTCAGATGGGAAGAACTGTGTTGAAAATTGGATTAGGGGCCATGAATACCACATTCTGACCATGAAATTATCTGTTTTATCTCTTTCTTGAGCTTTTGTATAAAGCTGAACTTAAAAGTAACAGGCAGTCTGGTAAAGATAATATTGAGGGCAGCTTAGCAGCCATCTGTGGCATGGCTGTTTCTAGAATATTTTAGCTAGATTTACAATGAGAATTTGGAGCAAAAAGCAGAACAGACAAACTTGAAAACTTACCATAGGATTAAAAAAGTTTGGGCTAACAGCAAACATCAAATTAAACGGAGAGAAACTCAAAGCAATACCACTAAATTCAGGAACAAGACAAGGCTGTCCACTCTCCCCATATTTATTCAATATAGTACTAGCAGTTCTAGCTAGAGCAATAAGACAACAAAAGGAGATCAAAGGGATACAAATTGGCAAGGAAGAAGTCAAACTTTCACTATTTGCAGATGATATGATAGTATAGATAAGCGACCCCAAAACCTCTACCAGGGAACTCCCACAGCTGATAAACTCCTTCAGTAAAGTGGCAGGATACAAGATCAACTCAAAAAAATCAGTAGTCCTCCTATACACAAATGATAAAAAGGCTGAGAAAGAAGTCAGAGAAACATCACCCTTTACAATAGCCACAAATAATATAAAATACCTTGGGATAACACTAACTAAACAAGTGAAGGACCTTTTTGATAAGAACTTTAAATCTATAAAGAAAGAAATTGACTAAGATATCAGAAAATGGAAGGATCTCCCATGCTCATGGATAGGTAGGATTAACATAGTAAAAATGGCAATCTTACCAAAAGCAATCTACAGATTCAATGCAATCCCCATCAAAATTCCAACACAATTCTTCACAGACTTGGAAAGAAAAATACTCAACTTCATATGGAAAAACAAAAGACCCAGGATAGCTAAAAGAATCCTATACGATAAAGCAACCTTTGGAGGCATCACCATCCCTGAACTCAAACTCTACTATAGAGCTATAGTAATAAAAACAGCTTGGTACTGGTATAAAAACCGACATACGGACCAATGGAATCGAATTGAAGACCCTGACATTAATCCATGCACATATGAACACCTGGTTCTTGACAAAGGAGCCAAAACTATACAATGGAAAAAAGAAAGTATCTTCAACAAATGGTGCTGGCATAACTGGATCTCAATATGTAAAAGATTACAAATAGATCCATATCTGTCACCATGCACAAAACTCAAGTCCAAGTGGATCAAAGACCTGAACATAAATCCAGTTACACTAAACTTAATAGAAAAGAAAGTAAGAAGCACTCTTGAACGCATTGGCACCGAAGACCATTTCCTAAATAAAACACCAACAGCACAGACCCTGAGCACAACAATTAATAAATGGGACCTCTCAAAATTGAGAAGCTTTTGCAGGGCAAAAGACACAGTCAATAAGACAAAAAGACAGCCAACAGAATGGGAAAAGATCTTCACCAACTCCACATCTGACAGAGGATTGATCTCCACAGTATATAAAGAACTCAAGAAACTAGACATCAAAATACTGAACAGTCCAATTAAAAAATGGGCTAAAGAGCTAAACAGAGAATTCACAAAACAAGAATCACAAATGGCTGAAAGACATTTAAAGAAATGCTCAACATCCTTAATCATCAGAGAAATGCAAATCAAAATGACTCTGAGATACCACCTTACACCTGTCAGAATGGCTAGGATCAAAAACACCAATGACAGTCAATGTTGGAGAGGATGTGGAGCAAAGGGAACACTCCTCCACTGTTGGTGGGAATGTAAGCTTGTACAACCACTGTGGAAATCAGTATGGTGGTTTCTCAGAAAATTAGGAATCGAACTACCTCAAGACCCAGCCATCCCACTCTTGGGCATATACCCAAGGAATGCTGATTCATACCATAAAGATACATGCTCAGCTATGTTCATAGCAGCACTATTTGTAATAGCCAGAACCTGGAAATAACCTAGATGCCTGTCAATGGAAGAATGGATGAAAAAAATGTGGTACATATACACAATGGAGTACTACTCATCAGAGACAAAAAATGAAAGCATGAAATTTGCAGGCAAATGGATGGAACTAGAAAAATCATCCTGATTGAGGTAACCCAAACCCAGAACGACAGTCATGGTATGCATTCACTCATAAGTGGATTCTAGATATAAAATAAAGAACAATCAGACCACAACCCATAATTGGGCTAAGAAAGGTATGATTTCTGCCATTAAAAATTATCCAAATACTCCCTGCTATAACAGAGTCCCTGCTGGCCACTATAAGTCTAGATAGGTCACTCACCTGGAGACCTTCAACACTCTCTTGATGCCCACCTACCCTATCCCTGATCCCCTACCCATCTCATCACCTTATCTCAGCCCCCAACTGGGGCATAGACTCCCTGCTTTAACAGAGACCATGCCTGCCACCAGAAATCATCCCTCAACTAGGGTAGAGACCCCTTTGTCAACCAAGGCCACACCATCCAGAAGCCCAGGAAGGAAACAGAAACCAAGGCAAACCCAGAAATCAACACCTGGATCTATAATCATGAAAAACCCAGATGCCTACATGCCAGCATAAAAACACAACCAACATCAACCAGGGCAATATGTCCCCACCAGAGCCCAGCTATCCTACTACAACAAACCCTGAATATTCCAATACAGCTGAAGCATGAGAAAAAGACCTTAATACCAACTTTATGAAGATGATAGAGGTCCTTGAACAGAAAGTGAATAAATCCCTTTTTAAAATTAAGGAAACGGTGAACAAAAAAGAAGAAATGAATAAATCTCTTTAAAAAAAAAGCTAATGAAAAACAAATGGTTAAAGGAAATGAATGAAAGTGTTCAAGACCTGAAAATGGAAATAGAAGCAATAAAGAAAATACAAACTGAGGGAATTCTGGAAGTGAAAAAAAATCTAGGTAATTGAACAGAAACTATACATGGAAGGATCAGACCAACAGAAAGCAGGAGATGGAAGAGAGGATCTCAAGCATTGAAGATACAATAGAAAAAACAGATATAACAGTTAAAGAAAATGGTAAATCTAAAAAAATTCTTGAAACAAAACATCTAGGAAATCTGGGACACTATGAAAGGACCAAACCTAAGAATAATAGGAATAGAAGAAGTAGAAGAATCCTAGCTTAAAGGCCCAGAAAACATTTTCAACAAAATCAGAAGAAAATTTTCCTAACCTAAAGGAGGAGATGCCTATCTAGGTACAAGAAGCTTAGAGAACACCAAATAGATTGGTCTAGAAAAGGAAATCTGCTCACCACATAATAATCAAAACACTAAACCTACAGAACAAAGAAAGAATATTAAAAGCTGCAAGGGAAAAAGAGAAAGTAACCCATAAAGGCAGACCTAATAGAATTACACCCAACTTCTCAATGGAGACTCTACAAGCCAGAAGGGCCTGACAGATGTCTTGCAGACTCTCAGAAACCACAGATGCCAGCCCAGACTACTATACCCAGCAAAACTTTCAATCATTATAGAAGGAAAAAAAGATATTCCATGATAAAGTCAGTTCAAGCAATATCTGTCTACAAATCCAGTCCTATAGAAGGTACTAGAAGAAAAACTCCAACCCAAAGGGGTTAACTATACCTATATAAACACAGAAAGCAAGTACTTTCAAACCAGTATTAACAGTCATTGGTCATGGATACCTCTCAATATCAATGGATTCAATTCCTCAATAAAAAGACACAGACTAACAGAATGGATGTGAAAACAGGATCCATCCTGCTGAATACGAGAAACACACCTCAACATCAAAGACAGAGTAAAGGGCTGGAAAAGGATTTTCCAAATAAATAGAGTTAATAACAAGCTGCTGTAGCCATTCTAATATCTAACAAAGTAGACTTTGAACAAAAATTAATCAAAGGAGATAGGGAAGGACACTTCATATTCATCAAAGGAAAAATCCACCAACGTGACTTCTCAATTCTTCACATACGCCCCAAACACAAGGGCATTCACATTTGTAATAGAAATATTACTAAAGCTTAAATCACACATTGATAATAAGAGACTTCAATACCCCACTCTCACCAATGAACAGGTCATCTACACAAAAACTAAACAGAAAAATACTAGAGCTAACAGACATTATAACCAAATGGACCTAACAGATTTCTACAGAACATTTAACCAAAACACAAAAGAATATATCTTCGTCTCGGCACCTCACAGAACTTTCTCCAAAACTGACCACATACTCAGTCACAAATCAAGTCTCAACAGATACAAGACCATTGAAATAACCTCCCCACCCCCCACATCTTAATCAGACCACCATGGATTAAAGCTTGACTTCAACAACAGAAACAACAGAAAGCCTACAGATTCATGAAAACTAACAACTCTCTACTGAATGACTACTGGGGTCAAGATAGAAATAAAGAAAAAAAATTAAAGACTTCCTAGAATTCAATGAAAATGAATACACAACATATCCAGACTTGTGGGACACAATGAAAGCTGTGCTAAGAGAAAAGTTCATAACACTAAGTGCTTACATAAAAAATGGAGAGATCTTGTACTAGCAACTTAACAGCACACCTGAAAGCTTGAGAACAAAAAGAAGTAAGCACACCCAAGAAAAGTAAATGTCAGGAATAATCAAACCAAGGGTTAAAATCAATAAAATAGAAACACAGAGAATAATGCAAAGAATCAATAAAACAAAAGTTGGTTTTTTAATGAAAATCAACAAGATAGACAAAATCTTATCCAAACTAATTAAAAGACCGTAGCAGGAATCTTAAAAGTTCTTATTAATGAAATCAAACCCGGAGCCAGTTATTGGGGTGAATGCTGGAAGATCAGAGAAGCAGAACAAGCCACAGCCACCTCACCTCACCAGTTCCTCAGCTGATCCTCTTTCCTCAGACTGGAAACCTCTGTGTTCTCATCCGAATGGGTCTCAACTGAATGGCTGCTCAAAAGCCTAAAAGCTTAACCAGCCAAAAGCTTCTAGTTTCTGGTCTTTACACCTTATATACCTTTCTGCTTTCTGCCATCACTCCCTGGAATTAAAGACTCACTTTCTGGGATTAAAGGCATGAGTCACCATGCTTGTCTGTACCTTGAACACACAGAGATCCAGGTAGATCTCTGCCTCTGGAATGCTAGGATTAAAGGCGTGTGCTACCACTGCCTATCCTCTATGTTTAATATTGTGGTTGTTCTGTTCTCTGACCCCAGGTAAGTTTATTAGCATGCACAATATTTCAGGGAACACAATACCACCACAAAAAGACAGGGAGATAATACCCAAATAAACAAAATCAGAAAAAAAGAAGGGGGATATAACAGATACTGAGGAAATCTGAAGAATCATTAGGTCATACCTTAAAAACCTGTGCTCCACAAAATTGGAAAATCTAAAAGAAGTAGATAATTTTCTGGGTAGATACCACTTACCAAAGTTAAATAAAGATAAACAATTTAAATAGACCTATAATCTCTAAGGAAATAGAAGCAATAATTAAAAGTCTCCAAACAAACAAAATAAATAAATAAATAAATAAATAAATAAATAAATAAATAAATAAATAAATAAATAAATAAGCAAGCAAGCCCAGGGCCAGGTTTCAATGCAGAATTATACCTGACTTTCAAGGAAGAGCTAAGGCCAATCCTCCTCAAATTATTCCACAAGATAGAAACAGAAAGAACATTGCCAAATTCATTTTAGGAGGCCGCAACCTGATACTCAAACCACACAATAATTCAGTAAAGAAAGATAATTACAGACCAGTTTCCCTCATGAACATAGGTACAAAAATACTCAATAAAATATTTGGGAACTGAATCCAAGAAAATTCATGAAAAATATCATCCACCATGATCATATAGACTTCATTCCAGAGATGTAGGGATGGTTCAACATATGAAAATCTGTCAATGTAATCCACCATATAAACAAACTGAAAGAAAAAAAACTGTATGATCATCTCATAGATGCTGAAAAGGCCTTTGACAAAATCCAAAACCCCTTCATGATAAAACTCTTGGGGGATCAGAGATACAAGGGACATACCTAAACATAACAAAGGAAATTTACTGCAAGCCTATAGCCAACATCAAATTAAATAGAGAGAAACTCAAAGCAATTCCACTAAAATCAGGAATTTTTTGACCCCAGTAGTCATTCAGTAGAGAGTTGTTAGGCTGTCCATTCTCTCTGTATCTATTCAATGCAGTGCTTGAAGTTCTAGCTAGAGCAATAAGACAACCAAAGGAGATCATGGGGATACAAATAAGGAAGAAGTCAAAGCATATTTATTTGCAGATGGCATGATAGTATACATCAGGGACCCCAAAAATTCTACCAGGGAACTCCTGCAGTTGATAAATACCTTCAGCAAAGTGGCTAGATATAAAATTAACTAAAAAAAAGCAGTAGTCCCCCATACATAAATGACAAATGGATTGAGAAAGAAATCAGGGAAACAAACACCCTTCATGATAACCACAAATAATATAAATATCTTGCTCTAACTCTAACCAAGCAAGCAAAAGACTTGTATGATAAGAACTTTGTCTTTGAAGGAAGAAATTGAAGAAGATATCAGAAGATGGAAAGATCTCCCATGCTCATGGATCAATAGGATCAGCATAGTAAAAATGGCTATCCTACCAAAAGCAATCTACAGATTCAACATGATCCCCATCAAAATTTCAACACAATTCTTTACAGACATTAAAAGAACAACACTCAACTTCATATGGAAAAAAAAACCCAGGATAGCTAAAAACAATCCTGTACAATAAAATAACTTCTGGAGGTATCACCATCCCTGGTTTCAAACTATACTACAGAGCTATAGTAATTAAAAAAAACTACATGGTATTGGCATAAACACAGACACATTGATCAATGGAATTGAACTGAAGAACCAGACAAATTCACACACCTATGGACACCTGATTTTTTAAAAAGGTATAAAGACACAATGGGGGAGAAAGCATCTTCAACAAATGGTGCTGATCTTACTTAATGTCTGCATGTAGAATGCAAACAGATCCCTATTTATCATCCTGCACAAACTCAAGTCCAAGTGGATCAAAAACCTCTCAAAAATAAACCAGATACACTGAACCAGACAGAAGGGAGACTGAGGAATAGCCTTGAATGCATTGGCACAGGAAACAACTTCTTAACACTGATAGTACAGGTACTAAGATGGACAATTAATAAATGGGACCTCATGGACCTAAAAGCTTCTGTAATGCTAAGACCAATAATACAAATGACAGCTCATACTGGTGAGAATGTAGAGCAAGGGGAACACCACTCCATTGCTGGTGGGAGTGCAGACTTGTACAGCCCCTATGGAAATCAATACAGTGGTTGCTCAGATAATTGGGAATTGACCTACCTCAACACCCAGCTATATCACTCTTAGGCATATACCCAAAGGATGCTCCATCCTATCACAAGGACACTTGCTCAACTCTGTTCATGTGACTTTATTCATAATAGCCAGAAACTGGAAACAACCTAGATGTCCCTCAACCTGAAGAATGGATAAAGAAAATATGGTACATTTACACAATGAAGTATTACTCAGCTGTCAATTTTCCTTCTAAGTGTTTGAGTTTGGAATTACTTTCTTAATAGCAAAATTTATGGGTATGTTCATGTGTCTGTTTAAGAATACATGCACATATTTATATGTGCCCAAAGAGTCCAGAAGAGGGCATCAGACCCCTTGAAGCTGGATTTACCGGTGTTTGTGAGCTGCCTAATGAGGGTGCTGGGTTCTAACCCAGGTCCTCACAATTGAACCACAAGTGCTTTTAGTCGCCGGACCATCTTTCCAGTCCTTTTGTGTGTTTTATGTGTCATTGTCTTTCTTGGTTCAAACGGTGTGTCATTAGAGTCACCATCCTCTGGAGTGACACCCCACAGCACACTCAACCCTCAGTTGGTACTACAGTCCTGAGGAAAGGCTGAACATCATGGCAGGAAGCACACAGTAGAACAAAAATCTCCACTTCATCGTAGCAGGGAAACAGAGAAAGTGAAGAAGGGCTCACTCCCTTCACTGTCCCCCACCTCCTGAGTGTCTAACACCTTCCCATAGCCCATAAAATTATGAACCATCAACGGATTAATCCACCAATTCAGTCAGAACTGTCAGGAATCAATCACTTCCCAAAGGTCCATCACCCAGTAACCAAGACCACAGAGCGTGGCCTTCGAGGGGACATTTTAGATCCAAACTGAGACTTCCCATCTTTTTATGTACTCGTCACTATTTATTTACAACAAATATTTTCAATCAATGTTTATTTCCCTTTATTATAAAACTAACATGTGATGACTGCAAAATTCTTTGATAGTAAAATATGACTGAAAATCATTTTAATCTTACTACTCTACTCACTGATGTCTAGTATGTGTGTGTGTGTATGTATATGTGTATGTTTATATATTATATATATGAGTATATTGTGTGTCTCTCTTTCAGTGATGTGTGTGTGTGTTAAAACATGTTATGTATGTGTTCTAGTATGTGTTCCCTTACTGTATCAACTACCTGAGGAAAGCAAAAAGAGGAGGGGGAGTTGATCTTGGCTCACAGTTTCAAAGGTTTTAGTCAGTGGTCACTTGGTCCTCAGGTGAAGCTGAACATCATGACAGACAGCCTGTGGTGGAGCAAAACTTTTCACCTCCTGGCAGCCAGGAAACAGGAAAGCGTGAGGACAAAATGCACCCTTCAAAGACACACCCCAGCACCCATGTCCTCCAAGCAGGATCCACCACCTCCTAATAGTCTTACAAATTTTTGAATTCAGACCCTTCATGATCCAGTTACTTCCCCCAAATTTCACCAGGGGGCAACCAATTCTAACACATAGTCTTTCAGGAGACATTCCTTATCCAAATCATAACAACATATTTGGTAACACATAGGTTAATTTTATGTGAATTTTAATTGCTACCTAATAAAATTAAGAATTCTTAAATTTCTACCTAATATCATATACAATTTCCAATAATAGTTTTAAAAAACATTTATTTTTTATATGTCTGACTGTTCAGCCTGTATGTATGTAAGGGCACTGCTTGTGTACCTAGTGTCCATGAATACCAGAAGAGAGCTCAAATCCCCTGGAACTAGACTGTTGTGAGCCACCATGTAGGTGCTGGGAAGTGAACCCAGGTCCTCTGCAAGAGCAGCAAATGCTCTTAACTGCTGAGCCACCTCTTCAGACCCACTTTCCAGTGGTGTTTATTACTTCCTCAGACACAGTACACAATACTGTTTGCATAGTGTTTTATGAGGTTGGGAAGTCATATTGATGGTTATTCCTAATAATTATATAATGAATATCTTATATATAAAACTTGGTCTGCACTTATGATTATTCCCACAGAACAGAGTCCTAGAGGTGAAATTTCAAAACCCAAGTTATGAACATTGTAAAGTTTCATAAGTACTTTACATGTCTTCCATTGATCTATATTTTATTAAATTAGTATATACAACAATCTTTTTAAGTGTTGCTGATTCCCAAATTTTGTTACCTCTAATTCATCAACTTTTCACAATGTAGTATTCATTCTAGGACCCACAACACCTTCATTGAAGGTGGAAAGCATGAAGTATGATGCTGAACCCTAAGGATGCAGCAGTAACCCAGATTGCCATGGTCACTGCTTCGCGGAACTTGGTTTCCAGCTGAGAGCTAAGATGTTGGACTATTTGCCTTGTTGTTGTTGCTGCTGCTGCTGCTGCTGCTGCTGCTGCTGCTGCTGCTGCTGCTTGTTTTTTGAGACAGGGTTTCTCTGTGCAACCATGACTGTCTTAGAACTTGCCCTGTAAACAGGCTGGCGTTGAACTCAGAGATCTTCCTGCCTCTGCCTCCTAAGTTCTGGGATTAAAGGCACACACCACCATGCCAGTCTTTCTCATGGGAGGAAAGTACAAGATGGTTGTAAGGCTTGTGCTCAGCTCTTTGGGGCTCGTGGAAAGTCTGGGAATCTTAGTATATACAACAACCTGATGGAGAGCAGGAGTAAGCAAGAGTTGGGTCAAGGTAAAGAAAGAGAATGCATATCACTCAAGGTTTTCTGTGTGAGTTAGCTTTATGCTTCTGTGACCAAATGCCCAAGAAAAGCAACTTAAGGAAGCAACAGTAGATTCTTCTCATGGTTTCAGAGAATCCAGTTTACTGTGGGCATGTGGAGGCATGTAAAGAGGAGGGCGTGATGAAGCATCTCTGTCCAACTCATTACAAGCAGGGATCAGAAAAATGAGAATACAGAAAGAGGCCAGGGCATGATGTAGCCCCCAAGGACATGTCCCCATGAACTACTTTCACCTCCTACACCCTACCTCTACATTTTCTCACCTCCCAACAACACCATCATATTATGAATCCATCAAGGAGTCAATCCATTGATCCAGTCAGAGGCCCAAAGCCTATCCATTGTACATGAACCTGTTGGGGAATGGGCATTTCATAGTCAATTCATAACAAAGTCAATGGCAGAGTCAAATTTATGTGACATGAAGGAGGAGAAAAGGTGGCCTGAATTGAATCTGAGGAGGTTTGTGGGACCAGATTGCACTTGGCCTCAAGTCATCCCTATTGTCTCCAGATTGCAGAGAATGAGTTTCAGCTCATTTTTCCTCTTGGACCGGGAATTCTTCAAGTCCATGTCCCTGACCTGTATCCAGTTCACATTATATATGTATATGGTTCCCACAAGGCAGTGAGCCTTTCTTAAGACACAGTCACGGCACATCCTCCCAAGCCCATTCCCTTTATTTTAGTTAAAGGTTTCAATGGCTCAGACATCTCCTTCTTTATGAAGTATGTAGGCCCTGTAGAACAAGGGGGAAGGAGAGGACTGATGTGCCTGGGAGACATTTCACAGTGCCCTGTTCCACCAGCAAAGCAAGGGATGGTCCCCTAAGGACCTGTACAGAGCTGAAATGAGAGGCAGAAGGGGGAGTGTGCATGGGTCCTGCTATCACGTGATAGCAGTTCTTGAACAGTGATGATACAGTGTGAGTAGCTTCCATGTCCTTCTAGGACTCATTCTGGGGGTCTCCCCCAGCCTGTTACCTTAAGGAAAGCCCTCTTCACATCCTTGTTCCGGAGGCTATAGATGACAGGGTTGAGAAAAGCAGAGATGACATTGTAGAACAGGGCAAGCTTCTTGTCCTCTTCTGGCGAAGCCTTAGAACCAGGCTTCATGTACATGACCATGGCTGGCACACAGAACATGGTGACCACAGTTATATGGGAAGCACAGGTGGAGAAGGCTTTCAGTCGCCCCTGTGCTGAACGGATCTTCAAGATGGAAGTAAAGATGTTAACATAGATGACAAGGATAAGGGATAGGGGGATCAGTATGACGCTAAATCCCAGAATGAAATCTACTTGGTCGTTGACTGAAGTGTCTGCACAAGCCAGCTTTAAGACCGCAGGGACTTCACAGAAGAAGTGGTTGATCTTGTTGGGCCCACAGTAGGGGAGGCGCATGGCAAATATGGTGTAGATAAGAGCAGAGGTGACACCACAGAGTCCACAGAAAATGGCCATTATCCCACATACACATGAGCTCATGATGACCCTGTACCTGAGTGGGTGGCAGATGGCTACGTACCTGTCTATGGACATGATGGCAAAGAGCCAAGACTCGGTGACACCTAGCACCAAGAAAATGTACATTTGAGCCACACAACTGGAGTAAGAGATCGTCTTCTTCTGGCTGACCAGATGCGCCAACATCTGGGGCACAGTTGTGGTAGTATAGCCTAAGTCCAACATGGAAAGGATGCCGATGAAGAAATACATGGGGGTATGGAGGTGTGGGTCCAAGCAGATGAGGATGAAGATCAAGCCATTGCCCAGAATGATCATCAGGTAAATCATCAGAAAGGCTGAAAAGAGCAGAGGTGTGGTCCTGGGGCTCAGGGAGAAGCCCAGAAGAATGAATTCTGTCACAAAGGTCTGGTTGGGACCTTGCATTACACTCTATTCTTAATGAAAAAGAAGGCAGGAATTCACATAGGGGAATAGCTAAGGCATGCGCCAGAGCTGGGGATAGTGTTCAGATAGATGGTGGTCAGTGTTCAAATTTTATGAAACTCCATTATATCCCTCTTCACAGGACTGTCCGCTTTACCTGTTGCTGTCCTCTGGAAGCACTCCCAGGAAGTTTACGAAGAACAGAGATTCATGGACAGTACTGGCTCTGCATCTAAACCAACAGGAGCTCTCCTTCTCAGCCTCAGTTTCCTCTGCTGTGAAATATAAGTATTGGAAAAGCTGTACCTAATTCTCCTTACCAAAGTCTTCCTCCTATTAAGGCATTTAAGCTTCCTTCAGCCCGTCAGGTGGTTAGAGATCAATACTGGTGTAAAAACTCCATGCAGGAGGAGATGGCTTAACAGTTATGAGCACCCAATGCTCTTTCAGAGGACCTAGGTTGGATTCCCAGCACTCATATGGTGTCTCATAACCATCTGAAATTCCAGTTCCAGGAGATCTAACGCCCTCTCCTGGCCTCTGTGGGTACAAGACGCATGCATAGTGTACACACATACATACAGGCAAAACTCTAATACCTAAAAAGTAGAAATGAATTTTTTTAAAACTCTGAATGGTTGTCGGTGCACAAACTGAGACACAAGTCCAAGCTACACAAGTACCCTATGAAGTCACTCTGTCACCCAGGATGTCCACAGGCAGCTGCCACTCTCCCGGATGTCTACCCCCTGTTTCTTCTCTTTACAAAAGCCACCTTACTGACTCAGCTGTTTCTGATCCTAACACACACCCCTGAGCCTCAGTTTCCCTATGTGAGCAGGGAAAGGACACCTGAGGGGTGTCATCTGCATTGCTGATGCCTAAGAACAGTGCAGACTGATGTCATTGTCACCTCTGGCTCCAAGCAATAGCCTGCTTGCTCTTGGGCCGCCTTATCTGAGTCTTCACAAGAATTTTGTGTCTACATCCAGTCCCCCAAATGATTTCTTAACTTTGACATAAGATCTCACATACCTCAGCCTTCCTACAGGCCAGGCACCTTTCCAAGACCTCCTCAGACTTCATTTAATACTGTTAGGTAGCTGGGAATCAGTCATTAATTAAATTCTCACTTTTCATTCACAAAGAATAATGGTGCTTGCTTCAGCTGCATGGGCCTTATAGGGAAAAACCATGTGGCGGAGTAGGCGGGGTGTGTCACAGACCACTGGCTTGCTTGAATCCTGGTGCTATGTGATGTTGGCTATTAGTTAATCTCCCCAGGACTCAGTTTTCCCAGCTGTAAAATAGGGATAAAATTATCTTGTTTGCAACCAACATTCTTCCCATGGGGCAGTAGGCCAAGGACGTCAGAATATTTTACCTTGGGGCCTAGAGTGGGACAATATGCTGCCATTTCCCATTTTCCACTTTTTTACACAAAAGCCAGTAAGATTTGCCTCAAGAGCTGGTGCTTGGGAGTGCTATGCCTGGTTGACCTGTGAGAACAGGCTGTGAGCGGGGACAGCTGTCTATACACCAGCAACACAAGAAAGGGTCTGTTGTACATCCAAGACTTAGGGCCAGAGACTCGGGCTTCTGAGGCTGCGGGTCCTACTTATCCACAGCTTAGTTGAGGGTGAGCAACTTAGGAACAACTCCCCGACTCTCGGGACTTAGGAAGTAGACATCCCTCACGTGAAGGGTGACAAGGAACATCATCAGTGTCAATCACAAGAAGCCAGTTCTGGAGCTATGCCTTGCAAAATGCCTTGGGATCCTGCTCTCAAACCTTGTGCTGACTTTGTGAGATATACAGAGTAGGTATTGTTACCTCCGTCTTATGGGTGAAGAAACTGAGACTCGGGGCCAGGAGGCGTATGGGAGAAAGTGAATTTCCCGTGCTCTGGCAGTAACAGGGTTTCCTATCCACAGCAAAGCCACAGCTCACTAAAACTCAGCCAGAACGAGGCCTCAGCTTCCTGAAATGCTTTCTGTCCTTGATATTTAGGGGAGAGGGGCAAATCATGAAGACAAAGAAACTTCTGTTGATTTTAGTTTAATTATCTGCGCATATGCACACACATATATATGTACATATAGATACACAGACACATATGTACAGATACTGACACATGTGCCCATCTGTGAGGAAATCCAATGAGACCATTCAGACACTCAGAGAAACCCCTCAGCTGCAGCTCCATCCCCTGCATCCCATTGGTTCCCCAGGGGTTCATTGCCTCATTCACCCCTCTGTCCCTCTTCCACAGCCCTGCCAATGTCCACCTCAGACATTCAGTGTATTTCTTCCCCATTCTCTCTCCTCCTCCACCTTCTTCTCTCATCTCTGTCATTCACTACTCAGGTCACTCTCTGCACTAGCCTTCAGAGCACACTTCCTGAAACAAAAAACGCTGACTGGGCCACTTCTGGTTTCCTCGCCTACAGGGAAAAGACTTGTGGGAACATCCTGGCTTCGCCGCTTCCCTTGTTTTTGGTCCTATTTTCCCAGGCAGGCTTGTGGACTCTTTCCCTTAGAGAAATGGTGGGAAGCTATGAGGGCTTTCACAGAAACCTCCTTGCAAGTCCAGGGAGGGAGGAACTGTGGAGATCAACTTCTGTTTGGAGACACCCTTGAGCACGGTGGGGTCTGGAGCAGAGCTGAGACAGAGTCAGGTCTCCTGCTGCCGGGAGGGCCACTCTTGAGACCTATCTTAGTTCAGAGTAAGCTCGGTCAGCTTGGAATTCCTGCAGGTCAGAGTCGTCCCGTTCCACCCGCCTCCTCCAAGAGAAGCTTCACCTCCTGAATGTGATTTGATTTTCCTCTGTGTCTCCTGACTGAATACAGAGTCTGGAATGTCAAAGACCAGTAATAGCTTATGCTGTCTCTCGCAGTGGGACCAGGACCTGTCCTTAGTGCATGAGCTGGCTGTTTGGAACCTGGGGCCTATGCAGGGACACTTGGTTCAGCCTGGGAGGAGGGGACTGGACCTGCCTGGACTCAATCTACCAGGTTGAGCTGATTCCCCAGGGGAGTCCTTGCCCTGGAGGAGATGGGAATGGGGGGTGGGCTGGAGGGAGGGCGGGGTGGGGGGAGGAGGGAGGACAGGAGAACCCATGGCTGATATGTAATATTAAATCAAATTATAAATAAAATTTTTAAAAAAGCTTATGCTGTTCTCTATGTGCTGGAAGACGCTGGGAAGCCAGAACAAAGACCAAGGAATGTTCACACTCGCTTTCATTGTATACTTTCCTCTCCTACTCCCCAAAGCAAAAACAAAAAAAAAAAAAAAAAAAAAAAAAAAACCAACAAAGCCCCCCAACCCCCTACTTGTGCTGGGGTCATGAACCTCTGAGAAGAAACCTGGGCACAAGTCCACAGAAAGAGGGTTGGAGAAATGGATGCTAACGCCATGGCCCTCTCTACCGTTTCTTTCAACTCCTATCCAAGCCAGCAAATAATAATTCTAACAATGGCAGCTGGCCACGTGTCAAGTACCACAACATCTGCTTTCTATTTGCAACTTTATTTCAAATAGTTAAAATAATAGCTGAAAAATCTAACAATTAACACGGGCGCCTCCAGTCAGAACCGTCACCTACCACACAAAGCAGACAAAGATGTCCTGGCATGCCTGCAAGCATGTGAGGCTGATACTATGGCTGTGTCCACTCAATAGATGGGGAAAAGAGATGGCGCGTCTTCCCACAGCCACAGGTGTAGCTTACAGCCTTTGCTCACAGCAACCAACGAAGCAGCATCCGTGGAAAGACCATGTGGCTTACCTGCTTAGAAACAGGCCCTCTCTTCCCACTTAGCTTTCTCGCTCACTGGCTAGGTCATCCTTGCCTCCTCCAGAGCAGAAGCTGAATGGAAGTGGGCAGCAGGGGCAGAAGTTGTGTCCCCAAAGTGGGACTAGTCAAGTTGGAGCAGAAACAGGTCAAGGTGAGCAAATAGTGAGAGAATGATGCCAGACTTGTTCACAGGCTACCGGGACTGTCAGGGCACAGAGGTGGGTAGCCACATGTTGATCGCCCTGTGTGCTATGGTCTTCTTCCTGCCAGTCAGCTCATGAGGAAGGGGACGCTTGGTAGAGTTGGTCCTTCCCTGAATGTTCTCTCCTGTCACCTCTAGGTAGGAGTCCACAGTATCATCTGGGAGGAGGAAAGTGATCTGGGCTCAGGGGTGTGACGGTAAACAAGGGATGTCCATTAAGGGACTCAGGTGTGCAGTATCAGTGGAGAGATGGGATGGAATCCTGGTATTATCTGGAGGATCTGAGATAACAATAAATAAAAAGGAACTAATGCAGAGATCAAAGACCCTGACCTGAAGGCAGCAAGAATTGGACAGGGTCCAGGTCAAAGATTCAGACTGGACAGAACAGAGACACAGAGGCCAAGTCCAGCAAGCGCCATCTTCCATAGAGAGACAGTAAACAAGAAATGAAGCATCACAGGCAAGGAGAGAGGCTCCTTGGACTAAAAAGAGCTGGAAACTAGAAGACAGAAGCCATAGATGACCCCGTGTGACCCAAGTGGCTGGCTGCAGCAGCTGCCACCATCGCATGCCCCTCCCTTAGGAGCACTGCTTGCCTCGCTACTCAAAAAGCCGTAGCCTGTCTGAATGCCACGAGCAGGAGCTACCTTCAGAGTAAAATGCAGCCACAGCTCCCAGCTCTGGTCCTGCGATGAAAGGAGCCCCAGCCCTCCGAAGAACCCTGTATGGGAAGGAGTCTGGTCTGAGGTGTCCAGGGCAGGGCCAGAGTCCAGGGCAAGCAGATTCTCGGTGTTCCTCTCCAGCTGCAGTCCCCTCTCCAAGCTCCCAATGATACCCACACAGATCTTCTCTGGACAGCCTCAGACTCACTAGACTTCAGAGCTGAAGGTGACTTGGACATCCAGCCCTTATGAGAGCATCTATATTCTCTGATATCTCACTACCAAAGGATGCTCCCAGACCCCCAGAGACAGGAGTCTCACTCTTTCTTGAAGTAGCTTAGGTGGCTATGATTGTCCCTCAAGAAACTTATTGTACAGAACTAAGAGTGGGCACTGGCTCCTTCTGGCATCAATAATGAGTTCTCTTTATCCCCCCCCCATGTTCTTCCTTTCCACCCTCCAACCCCACCCTTCTCTCTCCTCCAGGATCCCCCTCTGCAAAATGGTAACTCTTACCTGCCCTTACCTTTCTTTAGGATGCTGTGTGATACCATCTGAATCTCCTTCTCTTGAGAAGCTTTTCTTGTCTTGATCCTGCCCAGAATTCCCAAGCTGGGTCTTGGCCTCCACCCAACAGTTCTAATGCCAGAGAGCAACCCCAGCAGACTTTTCCTGGCAGCCATAGGGATCACCCCTCCCTTCCGCATGGCTAAGGGCTTCCAGGAACAGCCTCTGGGGAAATGACTGCTGTAAGGGATGAGCCCAGGCTTAGTAGTCACACAGACTTGGTCACTGTGACCCAAGTAAGCCATATAGCTTCCCAGAGCCCCAGTTTCCGCCATAAATTAGAGTTATGTTTCCCATCCCATGGTCACACTTGTGGGCCAATATCTGACATATCCTGAGTCTCTGCAGTATGGCCATCCCCACATTACAGGCATGGAAACAGAATCATGGAGCCTAAAGTGGCCCATGGGGAGCCAGAAATTTTGTCAGCAGTTTTATGTGGCCACAGAGGCTGTGTTCCCAACCAGTACTCAACCCAGGATCATGATCCAGCACAAGTCAGATCAGGGACAGGAAGCCATGGGGACTCTTAGTTCACACAGGACAGAATTAAGTGTAGAAGTATCTAGGACAGAAGACAGTTGACTAGTGGACTCTAGAGTCAAAAGTAGCAATTGGTAGGGGGAGGGGCAGGGACTTCTGGGGCTTCTGATAATACATACCTTCCTAGGAACCAAAAGGAAAAGAGGCATATAGCCGGTGTTCTATAGAGGTGGGGCATTGATGATCAGAGAGCTAAGAGGACTCATCCAAGGTCAAGCGTCTGAGGTCATTGAAATGCCATCCAGATATGACTGTCAGGTGCCTCTCAAGCGCTCTGTGAGGTGGAAAGATAAGCCAAGCCCACCAGAGTCTCTAGCCTGATCAGGTGGTCTGCTCTCACCTTTTCTGATGTCCAGCTCACCTGCAGGATGGCTTCCCCAAGCCAGATGCCAACCTTCTGAGGAATCCTGAGGTGTTTTCAAGGTCTCAACCCCAGTCACAAATGTTAGAGATCAATTAAGAAGCAGAGATTCTCAGTCCTGAGATCATTCCATGATTCCTTCACGGCCAGGTTGATCTCTGCTAGATTCTCTCCTGCTCTTGAATTCCAGGTGTGACCCACACTCATCAAGGGAATTAACAAACACAGAAAGGCAAGACCAAAGCATTGCTCCTCAGTTCCATACAGCAAGGAAAGGTTCCATTTTGACTATGGATGCGCTCTGATTTTTTCTCTGACTGAATGACAGCGGGTCTTCTTACTTGGCTGGTAGTGCATTTCACATTTAATGTTGTTGTAATTGACTCTAGTTGGAGAACTATCCACTTAGCTTTTCTTTGCCAAAAGCAACATATGTTTGCTGACATTTGGGGGAGGGGCAGTCAACACATCACTAACAGTCCAAGCCAAAGTGACAACCCTGTTTCCTCCTCTTCAAGAGTCTCTGGTAGGATGGCAGATAAGGTACTTGGTCTGGTCCCATGAGACTTAATGGGGAATTCCACCAATGAACTTCAATTTTTTAACATTTATTTATTGTTTATATGATTGTTAGTTGTGTGTGTATGTGTGTGTGTGGTATTGTGTTTATATGTGTAAGGATGTGGATATGCCACATCACACATGTGGAAGTCATAAGACAACTTGTTGGGATTGGTTCTCTCCTTCCATCATGCAGTTCCAGGGATCAAATTGGGTCATCAGGATTGGTAGAAAGCGCTTTCACCTGCTGAACCATCCATCTCACTGGACCTCTACTAATGAGTTTTGAGAAAAGAATTGGTTTCCTAATGACAGAGACAGGGTAACTTTGGTCCAACTCCATCCTTCAAGACCTCCCCCCATTTTTTTTCTCATCATGAATACAGATGTAGTAGTTAAGAGTCCAGCAAGCCATCTTGAGTCTATAAGGACATGGCTCAAAAGTCAACAGTATCTTTCTTACTAACATTGTTCCACATGAGCTAACACAAGTAGCTGGTCACTCATTTGTGTGCACATCTATACCATTGCTAATTGAGGTTTTCTGTTTACTTTTGTGAGGAAATTCTAATGTAGACCTTTTATTTTATTTACTTTTGTTGGGGGGTGGATGTGGATATGATCTATGAATGTGTGTTCAGGTGTGTGTCTGTCTGCGAGCAGACCTTTCTGTGTGTGCACATGTAGAGGCTGTTAAGTTAATATCAGCCTATCTTCCTCTCTAACTCTCCTACTTTTTTTTTGAGAAAGGGTCCCATGCTGAATCTGGAGCTCACCAATTGGCTAGACTGACTGGCCAGCAAGCCCCCAGACCCCCATCTCTGCTTCCCAGTACTGTTATCACAGGCTCATATGGGTGAGCATGGCTTTTCACATGGGTGCTAGGAATTGAACTCAGGTCCACATGATTGTACAGCAAGTACATTACTGACTAAACCATCTTCCCAGCCCAATTCTACCTTTTTAGAGACATGATCCGTGGTAATTAATTTACCATCTACTTATATATTCTTATATATTCACTGCAGCTCTGGTCCTCCCCTAACAAAAGCCAAACACAAAACTCCAGAGAGTCAAAGGAAAAATACTCCAGAGGGTCAAGACTCTTACAAGTGATTAATTAATTGCATTTCAGAAGTAAAAAAAAAAAAATTAAAGAATTTATTTATTTATTTATTTATTATTTATTAAGAATCCAGAAATAGAGCCGGGCGGTGGTGGCGCACGCCTTTAATCCCAGCACTCGGGAGGCAGAGCCAGGCGGATCTCTGTGAGTTCGAGGCCAGCCTGGGCTACCAAGTGAGTCCCAGGAAAGGCGCAAAGCTACACAGAGAAACCCTGTCTCGAAAAACCAAAAAAAAAAAAGAATCCAGAAATAGATGTGGAATAGGAGGATGACAGCAGCTGCCAGCACCCGTGGCCTTATGGGAAGAAGCTTTTTAAAGTAGTTTCATGGAACTGGGAAAAAGGATGGCAGAATGGAGTGGTGCATTCGGCTGAGGGAAGCAGAACTTGAGATACCACGGTGGGAGTGCCACGCACTAACTAGGCTGGTGCCACCACTGGGCCCACATGCCTGGGCCTGAGGCATGGAGTCACAGCTGCTGCTCGCCTTGCAGTGGGGAGGAGAGCACAGGGCCACAGTGCTGTGGTGGGCTGCAAGCACAGTGGCCATGCCCAGGATACCAGCAGGGCAGTCAGTGCCAAGGGCAGGGTGGTGTACAGCAACCTGGAACCCCGACACGTCCTGCCCCGGCATGCTGTCCAACCCCATGATCACCCAGACTCTGAGCAACAACAAGATATTGGAGAGAAAGAATGGTTCACTTTGTGGATTAAGTCTCTTCAAAAGATTTCCATGGTCCATGCTGCTGCTGAAAGCCATGATGAGGCCACACTGAGGTCTGTGATCCATGCTGCCACCAAAAGCCACGTGGAAATCCATGATCCGAGCTGCCACCAGCTGCAATGGGCAAGGAAGCTTCTTTTGCCGTAGTATTGATGAGCACAGATTCCTAACTGATAATGAGAGACATTGGAGGTGGGTGGTTTTAATAGGAATGGCCCCCATAAACTCGTGTGTTTAAATGTTTGACCCATAGAAAGTGGCACTATTACGAGGTGTGGCCTTGCTGAAGGAAGTGTATCACTGTGGGGGCAGGCTTTGAGGTCTCATGTGCTCAAGATACACCCAGTGTGGCACATAGTCTCCTTCTGCTGCCTGTAGATCAAAATGTAGAACTCTCAGCTCCCTCTCTAGTACCATGTCTGCCATGACACCTTCATGTCCCACCATGATGATAATGGATTAAACCTCTGACCTGTAAGCTGCCACCTCAATTAAATGTTTTCCTTTATAAGAGTTGCCATGGTCCTGGTGACTCTTCACAGCAATGGAAACCCTAACTAAGACACTTACACAACTGAATTAATGTAATAAGATTCAAATGTCTGACATCCAGTACAAAATTATCCAGAACAGAGAAAGATGACACAGTTTATAATGAGAACAATCACTCAGCTAGAACAACTGAAAAAGTAGACAGATGATGGGGTGAATGTACAGAGACAGCACAGAGAAATTGTGTCCACACCCTGTATGTTTAAGAAGCAGCAGGAAAGACTGAGCACATTAAAGGTGAGCGGCATCTGTATCAGTTAGGGGTTTCGATAGCTGTGATAAAACATCATAATCAAGGAAAGTTATGAAAAGAAGTGTTTAATTGGGCTTATGGTTTCAGAGGGCTGGAGTCCATGATGATAGAGTAAAGACAAGGTTGCAGGAACAGCTGAGAGCTCCCATCTTGATCCACAAGCAGGAAGCAGAGAGAGAACATTGGTAATGGCTTAAGCCTTTTGAAACCTCAAAGCCCAACCCCAGTGACACACTTCCTCCAATAAGTACACACCTCCTAATCCTTTCCAAACCGTTCTGCCAACGGAGGACCAAGCATTCAAACATATAAGCCTATGGAGGCCATTCTCATTCAAACTACCACAGCATCTAAGACCTACATGTTTGTAGGTGAAAACTACAGTGTATTAGATGGAAAATTCATGGAGATGAAGGATAGATGACATTACAGGAGAAAAAAAAAATTATGCTACATTTAGTGGATATCCCTGAGAGGCCTGCTCTTTTCTGAAGGGAAATAGAGGAGGAGTGGATCTGGGGGAGAAGGAATGAGGGGGTGATTGGGAGGAATGGTGGGAGGGGAAACTGTAGTCGGGATGCATTGAAAACAGTAGATAAGTAAGTAAGTAGCCCCAGTACTCGGGAGGCAGAGCCAGGCGGATCTCTGTGAGTTCGAGGCCAGCCTGGGCTACCAAGTGAGCTCCAGGAAAGGCGCAAAGCTATGCAGAGAAACCCTGTCTCGAAAAAACCAAAAAAAAAAAAAAAAAAAAAAAAAAAAAAAAGTAAGCAAGTAGGTAGATAGATAGATAGATAGATAGATAGATAGATAGATAGATAGATAGATTTAGTGGCCTGGTAACTAAAAGATGAAAAACCTTAACAATGAGTAGAGTACCAGTAAACTGTGGCACAATGTTAAGTGGCTTAATATGGGTCTAATATGTCTTCAAAAAGGAAAAGTACTTGAGAAAATGATACCCAAAAATATGATTGAAATTATAGCCTCATGGGTCCCAATAAAGCTCAATGGGAAATTCACATGATTGTTTTGGCTATCCTGGGTTTTTTGTGTTTCCATATAAAGTTTAAGACTGTGTAATTACATTGGAACTTTGATGGGGCTATTATTAAACTTGTAATCTGCTTTTGGTAGGATGGGCATTTTCATAGTTCTAATCCCACCTCTCTATGAACATGGGAGGTATTTTAATCTTCCGGTGTCTTCTTCAATTTCTTTCTTCAGTGTCTTCGAGTTTTCATTGTATAAGTCTTTCATTTCTTTGGTTATATTTATGTGTAACATGCTCCAGTGGATGGCCACACACCTAAGAGAACATAGGCAGTAGTAATGGGACTCAGTGGGCTTTTAAAAAATGACACAAAGTTTGGTGAGTAGGAAATGGGGGGGGGTAGGTCTGGGAGGAGATGGGGGAGGGGATTATTATGATCAAAATACAATGTATGAAATTCTCAAAGAATTAATAAAAACATAAGAAATAAAAAATAAACATGGAGAAAAACATGAGAAGATCTACCACAGGCAAACTGCTTAAAGCCAGTGATCATCTTAAAATAACTGAGAGGGGGAGAAAGAGGGAGAGAGAGATTGATTACTTTCAGAGGACAAAAGGTAAGTGACAAGTGATTTTTCCTCCATAACAGAAGACCATTAAGCAGTGTTTCTAAGGTTCTGAACAGTATGGGGGGAAAAAACAATGTCAAACAAGAATCTTTTAAAATGGAAGTGTATGGATGTGAGGGTGTGTGTGTACATATGTGTGTGTGAACGCATGTGGAGGCTAGACAACTTCAGGCATCACCCTTAGGAACACTATCTGCTTCCTTTGAGACGGGGCTTCTCGCTGGCCAGGAGCCCACCATTTAGGCTAGGCTGGATGGCTAACAAGAGATCTGTTCTCCACCTCTCCAGAACTGGGATTATAAGCATGGGTCATCACACCCACCATTTTTACATTGGATCCAAGGATTGAATTCCTAATTGTAAGGCAAGAGCTTTACTAAGTAAGTAGACTTCTCCCCTCAAAGCTTTCACACTAGAATCTTACATCTCTATGGAATATAGTTCAAAATTGAAGCAAATAATAAATTTTGAAGACATTAAAAAACTGAAAGACATTGGTATAAACATGATGTGTTGGTTTGAATAAGAATAAGCCCCATGGGATCATATTTAAATGTCTGGTCCCCAGTTGGTGGAACTATTTGGGAAGGATTAGGAGGTGTGGCCTTGAGGGAACAGGTGTGGCCTTGTTGGAGGTGGTATGTCACTGGGTCTATTAGTCAGGGTTCTCTATAGGAACACATACACACCACACACACACACACACACACACACACACACACACACACACACACGGAAAGGGGATTTACTAAAGCAGTTTATAACCTATGGTCCTGCCAGACCAGCAATGACTGTCTACCAATAGAAGGTCCAAGAATCCTATAGCTGTTCAATCCAGGAGGATGGGTCTCAGGCAGTCTTCAGTACATGCCAGAATCCTGAAAATGTAGGGTTTAATGTCAGTAAAGGAATGGACTTGCTAGGCAGAGGAAGAGCAAGCAGGCAAACAGAAAGAGTTTTCTTCTTCCATGTCCTTCTTTACATAGGCTGCCAGCAGAAGATGTGGCCCAGATTAAAGGTGAATCTTCCCATCTCAAAAGATCCAAATTAAAAGCAGGTCTTCCCACTTCAAGTGATTTAATTAAGAAAACATCCTTCACTGTTATACCCAGACACTTGGGTTTTAGGTAACTCCAGATGTAGTCAAATTGACAACCAAGAATAGCCACCACACTGGAGGTGGACTTTGAAGTTTCAAAAGTCCATGCCAAGCTTAGTGTCTTATTCTGTTTGCTGCCTGTGAATCAGATGTGCCTGCTTGCATTCTTCATGCTCCCTGCCATGATGACAATGAATTAAGCCTCTCCAGTGTATGTCTGTCTGCTTCCCACCATGATGGTCATGGACTCATCCACTGAAACTGTAAGAAAGCCTCCAATTAGATGCTTTTTTCTATAAATTTTTGGTCATGGTGTCTCCTCACAGTAATAGAACAGTAACTCAAACATATACCTTGACGGTAACTAAGATACATACTTTGCTCCAATTATCTGGAAGCCAAAACCACATAACTGAAAAAAAAATAAAGCACTATGAATCAGGAAAATTAGCATTTGTAACAAGTGCAAATGAAAATATATAAAAAAAAAATTGAGTGCTCTGGTGAAAAGCAGTCTTCAGTTTAAAAGATTCATAGCACTAAAATACTTACATTAGAAAAGAAAAAATGTCTCCTGTTAATTACCCCTGCTCTTGCCTGAAGAACTAAAGATGAATAAGTTAAATACAAAGAAAAGGAAAAAACATTAAAGCTGAGAAAATCACTGAGATGGAGCAGAAACAAACAATGACAGTAAAAGCTGATGCTGATTTTTCATTGTTTTGAAATTTTATTTTATGTCTATGAGTCTTTTGCCTGCATGTATGTATGTCTGTACACCATTTGCATTCCTAGTGCCCACAGAGGCCAGGAGAGGGTATCAGATCTCCTGGAACTGGAGTTATAGACAGCTATGAGCTGCTATGTGGGTGCTGAGAATCAAACCTGGGTCCTCTGGAAGAGCAGCTGGTGCTCTGAACCACTGAGCCATCTCTCCAGCACCTGGTGTTTTTATTTTGAGGAGACAGATAATATTGACAGCCCCCTAGCTGGACAGATAAGGAATAAAGGTAGAAGATGCTAACTCCCAGTCTCAGGAATATAAAGGATGACACCACTGTAGAGTCTACAGATACAAAAAGGAGAATGGTAAGAGCAATCTTAATCTCATAAATTAAGGCTTAGGTAAAGTGGACAGACTCACTGAAAGACACTCAGCACTGAAGTTTATTTGGAAACATTAGATCACCTGAGTAGTCACAAATACTTTCTGTTTCGTTCTTTCTTTGTTTTGAGACAGTTTCTCTATGCATCCCTGGCTGGCCTGGAACTCACCATGTAGACCCTGTTGACCTCCAACTCAAAGAGATCCACCTGCCTCTACCTCTTGAGTCCTGGAACTAATGGCCTGTGCCACCACACCCAGAATAAATTTTTAAAATTTGAATGCATATTAAAACACTTCCACAGCCTGAACTCTAGACCTGTATGGTTAGCTCGTGAACTCCACAAATCAAATAAGAAAGAAATAAACACTGCAAAGTATGTATAAGCTCTCCTAGAAAACTTAAGAACACATAGTTCTCAATTCAATCTGTCAGCCTAGCACTGGTCTAATACAAAACCAAGAAACTACATTATAGATAGAGAGTTACAGTTTCATATCCCTTGTAAACACACTGAGAAACTCTTAGCAGAATTTTCACAAATGGAATCATAGTGCATAAATAGAAGTTAGCCCACCATGACTAAGCAGTGGACAAAGAAAAACTCTGCTGGGAGACAAACAAGTGTGCCAGAATAGATGCAAGGGGGCTTCAGAGAGGTGATTCGAGGCTCCAGCCTCTGGGTGACCTCAGACGGGTGGGGAGCAGGAGAAGGAAGAGGGAAGAGGAAACGGAAAAAGAGGATGAAGAGGGGGGGAAAGGAGAGGAGAGGACAGAAGGTCAGAACAGGGAGGGAAAATAAGAGAGAAGGGAGGAAGAGGAGGAAAGGGGGAGAGGAGAGTTCCCTCCATTTCCTAAACACACTATGTTCAGGGTGTTAATCTCATCCCGGTTCATAGTTTATGATTTTCACTGAGTCTTAGGAATCCTTACCAGATAATTAGCCAAGACCAGCCAGTTAGATGGTACTGCAGCTCACTGTTGGCCCATGCCCCTCATCCACAAGGCAGGCTCCTTTGTGGTAATCATTATTCTGCAACAGTTAATGAGGCCAGCCAACTGCTATTCTCTCTTGGAATTACAGTAGGACTCAAGGGGGCATTCGGGAGTCTTCAGACTGGGTCAGAGGAGGGATGTCTATCTGTCCAGCCTTTTGACCACTTGGTTCCCATGGCCATCCTTGCAGACATTCTGAAGTCTCAAAGGGAAGAAATTTCAGTCCCTAATGGAAACTTCCAAGGGATGCCCAGCTCCCCAGTTCCAGGAGCCAAGCCTGAAATGTCTTAGGGGCATTAGACTTCCTGGCTGCATCTTTCATCCAACCCAGAGGCCCTGTGCTGTGTTTGCTGGCATGGGCAAGTAATCCCCAGGGCTTCTCAGGGGCTGGAACTTCACTCTCCAATCTCGTCTGACAAAAGGGCACCTCTGGGTCTGCCCACTGGAGCCCTGCCCTGCACACTTAGGAGAACAGTGGACCTCTCCTGTAGAGCGTCAGTGTGAGCAGAGCAGGATGGACTGCTTCCTCTTGTGACCCACAGACCCAGAGAGAAGAGGCAGCGGCTGTCACAGGGGCGAGGGAAGCTGCTCAGACAGAGCAGGCTGGTCATTGAAGGTGACTGAAGGCAAGGGCGGGGGGTTGGGAGGGAGGGAGTGCTGGGTGAAGGTCCTTTCCCCTCTACCAGAAACTCAGAGCCTGGGAAGGAGCGGGGGACACTGGCAGGTGGGGGGTGGAGAGCCAATGTGAGCAGGGTGCTTTCTTGGCAAGAGGGCTTGAGGTTATTGCCCATTCATCACCTTTGCAAGAGGCAGGAAAGCACAGTGGCTAAGCCACTTATGCTGTTCAAGACCCAGGGGTTAGTCCCAGCCCTAGCACTTCATAGAAGGCAGAGCAGAACTCAGTTAACTAAGAGAATCCTAATGCCGAGATAGGTCTGTCTGATTCACTGCCATTGCCCGGGAGAGGATTAACTCCTACATATCTTTCCCTAAGTGAACTCGGTCTTGAACCCACGATCTCTCCAAGCCCTTAACAGGTACTCATTTTTGCTAGATGCTGTGGAACAATCTAAAAGAGACATAGTACATAGTGTCACCCCACAGCCTGGTTGGAAAGACAGTACACACATGAAATAAAGAAGGCCGGACCAGTCAGGTAAGGTTCAGGAGACCCCCAAGGAGACTTTGCAGGGCACAAGATCTGGGGAAACACAAAGAACCAGAGAAAGTACCAACAGAGCCACCGTGGGAAAGGGTGAAAAGAAAAAGAACTAAGACAGCCAGCTGTCGGAAGTCCCAAATCTCTAGCTGTCCAGACAGGATCCCAGTGCTGGTCATCTTGTTAACATCTTGACTCAGGGGTCTCCCTCAGCTGCTGGAAAGTCATACCAACTTGAGAACCACTCAGAGCCACTGAGCAAGGTCCTGAGTTCCATCAGAGAGACACAAGAAAGGGTATGCTAAGTGATGGTGCACCTGCTGGGGTGTGGAAGAGGCCAGTGGGAGGTCTCTGAGATGGTTCAGGTCTGGAGTGTGGCTCAGCTGGAAGGGGGATTCAGGCATCTTCACATTCCCTGCCCTACTGTGGATGTCAAGGTGGTCATTTGCTCTGATTAAACCAATTCTTGTTTCCTGAAAGTCTCCCCTCTCACGGCCCAAGGCTTTGAGCTAGGCTAGGCCACCTCTTACCTTCACACACTTTCCCTACCTGGGATATTTTTCTCCTTTATCCAACTCCTCACACTCCTTGAAGCTCAGAACACGTATGTGTCTCACATATCTTCTTTTGCATGTTTAGTCATCTACGCCTGTCTGCTCCACCTCCACCATCATCCTGTGTCCACCAGTCCTCACCCTTGTGTATGCAAATCTGCCCTTCCAAGACTTAGATATGCAGGCATGCCTCTGTAGCTCCTCTCCCTGCTCCTCTATCTACCCAACATCATGTTATCTAAGTTGTCATGATTTATTGATGACCTTCTGTAAATCCGATATATGTCATGGAGTTTCCACTATGGAAGAGATAATACCATTTAATAGATGAAAAGCAAAGGATCTGAGTAGCTTGGTGAGTCAGAAGGTGATAAAGAGGCTGTCAGGTCTGCAAAAGTCTTGCTGGTACAGTAGTTAGCATGGCTGCCTTCCCAGAGGCTACCAGATTCAAGTGTGTTGACCCTAAGTCCACATGCTAGGTACCCACCAGTCCTCTGGGCTCACTTCTCAAACTCCCTGCCCACACAGCCCTGCCCATCTCAGCCCTTCCCTGGTGCTCAGGGCACTGGTATGTTTCCGGGTCTCTAGCTTGATATCAAAGACAACCAAGCTGAAGGAAGCATCATATTTAATACCTTTGGTTTCAATAGTGGTTCTGTGAAGCTCAGAGAGGGGTGTGGAGTCACCCAAGATCACACAGCACAGTGGGGCAAAGCCAGGAGTAACCATCACACTTCTGATTTCTGAGCGTGTTTCTCTTATACTAACTCCTTTTATTTGTCTCACTTTATATTCTACAAAATGTCTCAACACCATATCCCGCATGCAACTCGCTATAAATCTGTGCTGCAAATGCTTCATCTCCGATTACCAGTTGTGGAGACTGAGACCAACAGAGGGATTGGCCCAAGGTCACATTGCTGGGTAAGTGGGCCACTCAGGAGAATCTGATTAAATGCTTGGTCCTGGAAAGGCAACAGAAAATCTCACATATCCAAGTTAGGAAAGAAAGCCTGAACAGGCCTCAGGGAAGCTGGGAGCAGCAAGACAGAACCCAGGATCACTGCTTCAAATGCACAGGCTGTGAGGTCCCTGTCCTGTGCTAGTCAAATATGTCTTGTCTTTTCCATTTTAAGCCATAATATTTATTAGGCAAATACAATGTTGTCATACTAAGATCATAATATAATGGCTTCAGTTAAAAGCATTTATTTTATTTTATTTTTTGAGACAGGCTCTCATGTATCCCAGGCTAGCCTTTAATTCACTATGTAGCTGAGGATGACCTTGAACTTCTGGTCCTTCCGTCTCCATCTCCTGATTCTGGGATTACAGGTATGTGCCACCATGCCAGGTTTATGGGTGCTACTGCGCCTAGGGCATGTTAGAGAAGCACTCTCCCAACTGAACTACATACCCAGCCCCAAGTATATTTCTAATATGCTACAAAGCATTTACATCATCAAACACAATTGTAGCAATTTTGTCTTGAGTTAATTTGCCTAATATTTTCAATCTATTGATAAGATCGCCTATAACCTCATCAATAAATATATGAGTTTCTAAAGTAATATATTTTACCTGGATTTGGCTATAACCTAAAGCCAGTAGTAGACTTTCATGTTACCCTGTCTGTTTTCAATCAGCTTTTTAAGATCTCCACTTGTCTCCTCCACAGCTTCGGTTCTGCTGTGACCTCAGTGGCTACCGCAGAGCTTTGGCTTGGTAGTACCCCAGGCACCCATAGCCTGCTAACCCAGACAATCAGACATAATTTTAACCTTCTGCTAGCAGAAGGATCTGCCTACCCACTGGGACAAGTGTGCATCCCTGGTAGACTGAACTGGCAGTGGTCATGGTTCGACTGAGCTCCCTACTGCAAAAATAGCCACTTACCTTCTTGTCTTCCGTGGATGAAGGTGGCTCCCAGGGGCGATCCTGTGAGCAGTCAGATCTCTCAACTCCTTGCCCGATGTCACAGCAACCCTAGCTTTGATACTCCTTCCATCCAACTCAGCACAGGTTTGACTGCATCATTGGAAGCAACTTGTGTGTGTGGCTCTGCTTTGGTTCCTTCCCTCAGGCCACAGACAGAAGAGCAAAGTGCTCGTCTCTCTGTAACAGCCAGATCACTATGCAGATCCTTAGGAAGGAAAACTACAGCTCAGTGTCCGAGTTTATCCTCCTTGGCTTCTCCGGTGAGTCACAGATCAGAGTGGCCCTGTTCATCTTCTTTCTTCTGCTCTACATGATCACCCTCCTGGGCAATGGCCTCATCGTCACTCTGATCTACCTAGACTCTCGCCTCCACACTCCCATGTACTTCTTTCTCAGTATCCTCTCTTTGGTAGACATGAGTTATGTCACTACCACTGTGCCCCAGATGCTGGTTAATATGGTGTGCCCAAGGAGGACCATCTCCTGGGGTGCTTGCGTAGCCCAGATGTTCATCTTCCTGGTCCTGGGTATCGCTGAGTGTGTTCTCTATGCCATTATGGCCTACGACAGGTATGTGGCCATCTGCTTCCCCCTTCACTACTCTCTACTCATGAGCCGCCTCGTTTGTATCAAGATGGTCACAATCTGTTGGTCCATTAGCATCACTGGTGCTCTGGTCTACACTGTCTTCACCATGCGCCTGCCCTACTGTGGCCCCTACAAGATCAACCACTTCTTCTGTGAGGTCCCTGCTGTCCTGAAGTTGGCCTGTGCAGACACATCCTTCAATGACCAGTTGGACTTCATCTTGGGCTTCATCTTACTTTTGGTCCCTCTCTCTCTCATCTTGGCTTCCTATGCATGCATTTTTGTCTCCATCTTAAGAATCCGCTCATCCCAGGGGAGGCTCAAGTCCTTCTCTACATGTGCATCCCACATCACTGTGGTCACCATGTTCTATGGGCCAGCCATGATGATGTACATGAGGCCCGGCTCCTGGTATGACCCAGAGCGGGACAAGAAGCTGGCTCTATTCTACAATGTTGTCTCTGCCTTCCTCAACCCCATCATCTACAGCCTCCGGAACAAGGATGTAAAGGGGGCTTTTTTGAAAGTGCTAGGAGACAGAGGGACAGCCCAGTGACCCAGGACAGGAAGACTAGATGGAGCTCCTTTGGCATACTAAAGAAATTGTTTCTGAACCACATGAGTTTCCAGCCAGCCAGGAGAGGTTGCGGCCACTCCTAAACAGAAAGTTCCACCATTGTTTGTTAAGTTTTCAGCTTCCTCCAAAGACTCAGTTAAGTACTGGAGGCAAAGGGGTTGTTTTTAAAAGGCTGTCCTTGGAGTTCATGGACATTGCTTTATTTTTTCCTGGACTCTCTCCTTACTTCTAGAAGTCCATGTCAGTTCAGCATGAACACAGCCAAGTGTTTAACAGAACACAGGCTTTTCTACAGAATGAAGGAACTTGGGTTTGAAAATGACATGAGGTAGATTATGAAGGTACACAGCCTTGGGCTGCTGTCTGATGAACTCTTTGTCCCTAATATTTGGCACTGCTTTTGGTACTAGATGTCACAAAGTCAAAGTTAGTGTGGTTTTAGATCTATCTATAAAACTGCGGCAACAAAATCATCTAATCTGAGCTCAGTTTGTGAAAATTACTTTTACTTGGGTGGGTTTAGTTTTGAGATTTATTTTTATTATTTTTAAATTTGTTTGTGTGTGTGTGTGTGTGTGTGTGTGTGTGTGTGTGTGTGTGTGTGTGTGTGTAGGTATGCCATATGAGTGCAGGGGTCTGTAGAGGCCAGAGATGTCAGATTCCTTTGGACTTACATGTGGTTGTAAGCCACCTGATATGGGTGCTGGGAACCAAACTCAGGTCCTTACAAGAGCAATATGTGCTCTTAGCCCTTGAACCATCTCTCTAGCTTTTTGGTCTATTTAAAGTTTATATTTTAAATCTCGCTTTTGAGAAAATAAATATATATTTAATAAAATTAAAAATATATCTGTATATCTGTATGTATCTATCTATTTAGCTATTGACATATAGATGAGAGAGACAAAGGTAGACACACTAATCTTTTGTCTTGCTTTGTCCAATCTACTTTTTTTTTCTTTAAAAAAAAATCAGACAGGGCTAGAGAGGTGGCTCCGTGGTTAAGAACATGGGCTGCTCTTGCAGAAGACTTGGGTTCAGTTCCCAGCACCCACATGGTGGTTCACAACTATCTGTAACTCTAGTTCTAGAGGATCTGAAGCCCTCTCCTAGACTCTGCAGGCCCTGCATGCATGTGGTACACAGACATACATGCAGTATGCAGACATACATGCAGGCAAAACACCCATCCACATGAAACTAAAATAAACAAATAATTTTAAAGAAAATTAGACAATAACAAGGTTAAACTGGCTTTGAACAGATTTTCTTTAAATTATCTTTAAACCTTCTGTTAAACTTTTGCTTAGATGCTATTGAATCCAAGAGTAATGCATAGAATTATTCTTATATGTGTCAAAAATATAAATGGTAGCAGTTATTAGTATGACTGAGAAGTGCTGAACTCAAGGTCATGTTTCTGTCACCTGATGATGACATCCAGCTCAGCTCATCAACAAGCATCCAAACAGACCAAGTCTTGTTGACCCAGTTCCCTCTTATTGCACATTTATTTCCATTTTTACAGTTTAACCAAGTCTGCATTTATCCACCCAAGATACTCATATATCTTTCTAGATTTATAAACAGAAGTAAACTCTGCAGATTTTAGAGTCAAGGAGGTTGACTAGACATTCCCATATTACTCTTCTAAGTAGTTATAGCAAGTCACAGCTAAAACCACCAGTCCTCGGTGTTTTTCAGTGTAATGTTTCTGTCTTATAGATGAAGAGATGTCTTATAGGTGTGAGTGTTGCCTCCTGTTTAATCTGCATTTCCCTAGTTGTCTTCCCATGAGATCACTGGGAGAATTATGTAGGGTCCCAGGCTCTAGAGTCAGATCAGGGTTCAATTCCAGCTGCATCCACAGTAACTCAGCGACGACAGGCAAGTCGTCTAACTTCCCCAGGTCCCAGTTTCCTCATCCATAACGGGGAAGGAAACAGTATATGCCTCACAAGTTTCAGAAGGCTTAGATAAGGGGCACATGCAAGGCACCTACAGTGACTGACAGGTGGTAAGTGCTGTTTGCCTCTTTGGATTCCCAGTTTCTTGTTTTGAGTGTAGGTTTTTTTGTTTGTTTGCCTATTTTTGTCTGTTCCGTGCACTGAGAATACCTTCTGAGTCTGTTGTTTGTTTGTTTGTTTGTTTGTTTTTTATTACAAAAGTGGTTATTTGCTTCAGACTTTTGTGAAACAAGAGAAACAAAAAGAAGGGAGCCATCCATTGCTACAGACTGGAAATAAAAGAAGGAAGCCATCCATTGCTACAGACTAGAAATAATCACTTAACATTTTTCAATAACATGCATAAAATTATTAAACAAGTCCTTTCACGAATTTTAAGGTGAAATATTCACTCTGCGTTCTTCTATAACTTACAACAGCCACTTGATGATCTGTTTTTGGACGTTTATACATGTTGATTTATTTTGTTGCTGAAGAGCACTCTTTTATAACTTTTACATTATTTATTTCATGAGAGAGAGACTGCTTTTTTCTCACATATTTTATCTTATTTTCCTTTTACAGTTTCTATTTGGGGAAAATATTTTCAAGCTCCCATTCTATTTCTTTAAATGTGCAGCATTCACAAATTATGTTTGATATTTCATTTTTATTTGCATGTGTGTTATGCACGTTTGTATGCATGTTCATGTGTCTATGGGCACATATGTGTCTTCGGGTGCACATTTGTGCCTGTGCTATGGTTTTTGTTCTATCCCCTCTATCACACAAGGACACAAAAGCAATATTCAAGGAGCTGGGGAGACGGCTCAGCAGTTAAAAGCACTTGCTGCTCTTCCAGGGGATGTGAGTTTGGTTCCTAGCACCCATGTCAGGAGCTCACAAAAGCCTGTAACTCCACCTCCAGGGGACCAGACACCTTCTTCTGACCTCTGTAGGCACTGCATTCACATGTGGCACACACTCACGCGTACACATACACATACACATAAATATTTTTTAAAGAATACTCAAGTTTTCCAGAATTAGTAGATATTTCCAAGGCAAAGTACCCACGTATCTCAGCCCCTCTCATGTCGTTGGAGTTTAGTCTCTTTTACAGCTCTTGGGTGTATTCAAGGTTTTAAAAATAGTTTATCTAGGATCAATGAGATTGTTAAACAGGAAAAAGCACTTCACACATAAACCTGACAGCTGGGGTCCCACCTCCAAACCCATGTATAAGGTAGAAAGAGGGGACCAATTCTATAAACGTTGTCCTCAGATCTCTACACATGCACATCTACATATCTACACACACGCACACACACACACACACACACACTAATAAAAAAAATAAAGTTTATCTTATAAATCGCAATTATGTTGGGAGGACAGAGGACAGAGTACTAAAAGAGACGACTGGAAAGGGGGAGGGCATTTGGGGGTCAGATAAAAGCCTGGTTCAAGGGAATCTCCTAGGAATCTACAAGGATTCCCCCCAACTAAGACTCCTAGCAACAGTGGATAAGTAACCTGAACTGGCCATCTCCTGTGATCAGATTGGTGCCTGGCCCAATTGTCATCAGAGAGGCTTCATCCAGCAGCTAATGGAAACAGATGTAGACCCACAGCCAAACATTAGGTGGAGTTTGGGAAATCCTGAAGAAGAGCAGGGAAATGGATTGTAGGAACCAGAGGAGTCAAGGACACCACAAGAAAATTCACATAATCAACTAACGTGGGCTCACAGGGACTGAACTGAGAACCAGAGAACCTGCATGGGACTGACCTAGGCACTCTGCATATATGTTACAGTTGTAGCTTGGTCCTCTTGTGGGACTCCTCTCAGTGGGAGCAGGGACTGTCTTCAACTCTTACAAGCTTTTGGGAGCCTACTCCTCATACTGGGTCACCTTGCCCAGCCTTAATACATGGGAGGTGCTTAGTCTTACTGCAAACTTGATATGCCATGTTTTGTTGATACTCCTGGGAGATCTGCCACTTCCTGGATGGACACAGAAAAGGAGGGGATTAGGGGTGGGATGAGGAATGGAGGAGAAGGAACTGGAGAGGAGGATTGGGGTGGGGGAGGCTGCATCCAGAATGTAAAACAAATAGATGAATTTAAAAAAAAAAAATTCTTCTCTGTTAGGCTCAGAAGAACATGTGGCCACACACAAAAATCTTACTCTCTGATAATTTCATGCATGTGTATAGTGAAGGCTGGTAATTTTCACACATACCCTTATCCTCTCTCATCCCCTCCCTCTCCTGCTCCTACTTTGGTGGTTGGGGGGAAGGGGCTATTGTTTGTTTGTTTTCAATCCGCTGAGTTTAATTAGAGTTGCTTGCATCACATAAGTGGGAGTATTTACTGAAATCTGGGTACCCATGGCTATACCACTCAAGAAAATGCCAGATCCTTAACTGCCCAGAGACCCTCAGGGCTGGGTGAGACTTTATAAGCTCCTCCCCCTTTCAGGCTAAAATGGATGAGCAAGCTGCTCAAATATTCCTTTAGTATTACAATTCCTCTTGCCCATTAGATTATCAACTCTCAGAGTCAAGAAATACTAGTAAATAAAAAGAAACTTTGAAATGTGTTAAAATATCAGCAAAATTTGCTTGGTTTTGATTGACTTACATTCAGTATATCTTGTTTGTTTCTTTGTTTGGGGCAGAGTCTTACTATATAACCCTGGCTGGCCTGGAATTCACAATGTAAATCAGGCTGGCCTCAAACTCACAGAGATCTGCTTGCCTCACTTTCCAACTGCCTGTGTTTAGTGTGTGCCACCACATCTGGCTATTTTATTTTATTTTTTTAAAGGATGTTATGAGCTCCCTGGTGCAGTGTAAGAGAAAGCATTTCAGCTTTATTTCTAAGTGAACAGAACTACACAGTGTTCGTGAACTTCATTTTTAATTAAATGTGCACTGTTTGTCTTAGTCCCAGTCAGTAAGTTTATAGTGTCTGTCTTGTTCAACACAGAATTCCTATAAGTCCCGTTACAGTGCCTGGCATATACAGGCTCAGAAAGGGACTGAATGAACAATAAACAAGCGCCACACAAATGACTGAGCCAGAGGCATCAAGTGATGAACTACTCTCCCATTGCTAGGTTTAAAATTCCTCTGGTGTGTGGTGGCTTAAAGCGACAGACATGATCTCACAGTTCTGAGAGTCTGGAAGCCTGGTCCAGCTGAGGTGCAGCCTCTGGCTCAGGCTCTTCCCCAGGGCTGAAGTCAAGGCAGTGTATCAAGATGTGACTGGGGAAGGGTCTGCTTCAAGCTCAGTCAGTGATGGCTGGCCCATGTCTAGAGTAGTGAGAGCTGGGGATCAGTCAGTGATGGCTGGCCCACGTCTAGAGCAGTGTGAGTTGGGGATCATTAGTAAGTGCCTCCTTTATCTGCAGCTTGCTTTCCACAGTCCCGTGTGTGTGTGTGTGTGTGTGTGTGTGTGTGTGTGTGTGTGTGTGTGTGTGTGTGTTTAAATGGAAATTTTAAGAAATAAACACCTGCTCTGCCTCAGGTAGGATGTGACTCATCCCTGTGTCCAGAGTGTCTGCCCGGTATGTGTTGCCCATCCATCATGTACAAGCTGTGAACAGCCTCTGGAAGACTATGTCTCCAGGGGCGGGGCTGGCACATTCCAAGCTGAGTGGAGTCGTAACATGGGCACGTGTTCATTGCTGTTCTCCTCACAAAAGCCCTTTCTGCTCAGCTAAATTGCCTTCCCTTTATAAAGGAGGCTGGCAGAGAGACAAGCTGTCCTGCCTCACTGCCACCCACTGGGAGGCTAAACCAATTCCCAAGTCTTGTGTTTGCCCTTCTGCACTCTGGGTTTCTCTTGTTTCTGCCAGTTTTGGACTCTGCAACTCTTCCAGGGGTTGACGTTTGCCAGGATGGCTAGAAACACTTGAACTCAATCTCCAGTCACAGGTGTCTATATACCACAAGGACTGTGGGTGTTTAATGAGAAGACAGACATCGCAGATATGGAGTTGAAGTGGGTCCCATGCTGTCTTGTGAACAGAAATCATGCTTTGTTTTTCAGGTTGTCTTTAATGAAGAGCAATGGAGTTTAGTTACTCACATGGCAGATTGTATTCAGCTCTTTACTTTTAGAAATCATTCACTATCTTTGCTTTTGTACACTCCATCTTGATTTTTGATGTTTCTCTGTAACCAAATTTTATGATCAGGAAAAAAATGTCCATATGTTTATCTGTGTCTTTGGCTAGGAAATTATTCTTGGCACATAGACAGGACTTGAGAGGATACAGGCCGTGGGGAGCAAGCTGTAAGGTTGAGAACGGGCTATGGACCTGAGCCAGCAGACACTACCGTAAGACGGGCCTACAAAACTCCAGGGAGCTTCAGGGATGGAGGTTTACCCACGAGTCCCTGGCCTAGCCAAAATTCTATTCTAACCCTTTCCTTCCCAAAATGGTTTGCGCCAGGGATAATCCTGCTCGGGTTCTGTTCACATCCAGCTTCCTTCTGCCCTACAAGTGTACCCTATGTTCAGGTATGCGGTCCATTGACTGAGGCTTTCAGCACAGGTGACAACGATACAAACACTGTCCTTCAATGGTCATGGGGAGGGAGTACATGGCCGTGTTTTCTTTCTCTGAATCTTTGCTCTCTGTTCCCTGTACTCAGTCTGTGCTTCTCTTCCCTCTGTGCATAACAAATTCCTGTTCATTTTCCAAGATGCAACTCAGGCATCACCTGTCCAATGAACTCTTTCCTCGTCTGTGGGGGAAGAGTCAATGGGACCCTCTGTGTCACTACAGAAGCCCATGTAAGCCCTTCACCAGGCCCTCTGGGCACCTGTATCCCTCTCCATTCTCCAGCCAGTCCTTACATTCACCATGAGCAGAGCTAGGGGGCCAAGTCTTGATCGTCTTTGGTCTCTAACGCTGATCCACCCTTGGTGCATATAAATGCTTCTAGAACCAACCAAGTGACCAGTGAAACCACAGCAGAGAGAAACATGAAAAGTGGTACTGCAAGGCTCTCATGAGGAGGGGAGGTAAGCATGGAGCTGATGTCAGGGAGGAGCTGCAGAGGGCATGAGCGTAGACACAGGAAAGGAACGGCCACCTGTTTGCAAGGGAAGGCTTCCCAGACCAGAGCACAGTGGGGCTGGGTTTGGAGGTGTGCACAGATGTCTTACAGGCTGCATGCCATGGCAGGGCAGCCAGGGCTGAGGAACCAACAGGAGTGGGGCAAATACAGGTGGTTCCGGCTGCCCAGAGTGGAGTGTCAATCCAAGAACTAGGCAAAATGGTGGTACTGGAGAGCTGGACAGGAATATGCCCAGGAAGGGCTCTGGCCACCCACAGAGGAGCTGAGGTTGTCTTCTGTACATAGGAATCAGTGAAGGTTTCTCATCGGGGGAGGAACAAAGGCAGGGGTGTATTAGAAAGACGGCTGAAGCGGTTGTGTGGACACTGATGGCCCACAGCTTTATTGTGGAATTTAGGCCCTGCTGCTGAGAAGGGAGGAGACCTAGAGTCTCCTGACTGCTTGGGGACTTGGCAGGCAGGGAAAGAGAAATCCATGCTGGCCACCTCACAAATGGCCCCTGGGCCTCTGAGAGCCAATGAGTTTCTCATGCTCAGAAAGGATGGAGTCTGCCATTTCTGTTGCTATCAAGTGAGTATGGGCTTCTCCCTACCCTTTGTCCAAAGACCTCAAAGGTGAGTGAGCATTCCAAGGTTCTCCCTGCTGTCTCACTCTGACTCAATTGCAAGATGAAAATTCTTTTCAGTTTCTATCTTGAATCTGTGCCCAAGTTTCTGACCCCACCCCACCCCTGTGCTTCTCAAAGGGAAGGGAAAAGTTGTTCACCAAGTGGCCTGAAATGTCAGGACACAAGGGGCTGAGACCTGAGGGGCCACTGGATGGTTTAAGACCCTCACGGACTCCCTGCTTTATAAGATAAAGATTAAAATACACAGCATTCAAGGTTCCAGAGTAAATGCAATTACTTTCTATGTGACTATGTGAGTGCTTAGTGAACTGTAGCTGATTGCTGATAATAAAATCCACTCATCTACTAGTAATGTTTGTTTTGCATGGTCCCTGGTTTCGAGCCCATAACCTTTGCTGTTGAGTCTACAATATGTCTGTAGACTAAGAGAGCTCAAGGACCCTAGACGTTTTGCCTCCTATCCTAATGGGTTGAAAAAAGCCATGGGTACATCACCTGGCAGGGAGAAAGGGCGATTTCTTCTCTTGTGTTGCCAGGGCTCCCAGAGTGTCTCCTGATTTTTTTTCCTGAAGGAGGAGCCACTGGGTCAGCCCTGGTCTGGGGGCCTTGCCTGAGCCTAGCATCAGTGTCCCCAGTATCCACCACCCTGTGCCAGCTGAGTCTCAAGCCATCCTAGAACCCAGAAGGAGGAGTGGCCCGGGTGTCACTAGGGAGGGAGATTCCTCAGAGCCCAGTGCCTCTCCCTCTGGCTCAGAGATGGCTGCTGGAACTGTCCTGTCTGGATCCCTGGGGCCAAGTGGCACTCAGGAGTGGCCTCCAGAGTCTGATGGGGCACTGCCCACACCTTCTTTCCTGCAGGACTAGATGCTCAGGACAGGAGTGTTCCCAGTCCTCCTGGAGAATTGGCAGCTGCTCCATCTCCAGCTGTGCTGGCCAGGAGCTCCAGGTAGGAGTCCAGGGCAACCTACAGTTTCTGCTGGCCGGCTGGCCATGTGAATTTGATTCTGCCCCTTTTCCTGTCTGTGTGAATGTATGTGGCTGCCTGCCTCTGCCTCCTCTTCCCTCTGAGTCTGTCTATTGCCCTCCATCCCCAGGCCTGTCCTCACAGCCTCCCACTTGCTGGCTTTCACACACTGTCTACTACCCTCGACTGCTACTTCCGTTTGCTGGGCCTGTGTCCCCCATCTTTCCCTCCTGCCCCTCTAGGGTTCTCTGCCTGGGTCTTGAGTCAACTCTGTCTGCCTTTCTGTCTCTCTGAATGTCTTTCCTGGGCTCTCTGTGTCTCTAGCTTTGCCTGTAGGACGGTCCTCCTTCACCTAACTCCCAGACATCTCTCTTCTTCCAGCACCCTCTCGGATTCTCATGGCTTTTCTCCTTGTGAGTCTCCTGCTAGGGTCTGGTCCCCTGCATCCTCGTCCATGTCTGCATCTCTGCCCAGCCCTCCCCTATCTGTAGCCCCCTGCCTGCTCCTGTATTCTTCGTCTAGCCTTGAACTCTTTCCTCCTCTTTCCCCTCTTTCTACTTTCCTAGACAACTCCCCCGGTCTCTGCCTTAATTTTCATCTTAGAAACAACCATTCACAACTCTCAGCTCACTGTCTCTGTGTCTCTTTCCCTGACAGCCTGTGCGGTCTCGACACCCTCATACTGTGCCTGCTCAGCGTCTTGACGTTCTTTCTTCCTTCTCCATCCTCCTTTCTCTCTCCTTTTGTTTGTGTGCCTTCTTCGGTCCCTCCAGAAGTCCCCTGTAAGGTGTCAATGTCACTGCCCCTCCTTTAGCCTGTGTTCCTCTTTTAAAAAAAAAAAATACCTGTTTTTACTCTGTGTGTGTGTGTGTGTGTGTGTGTGTGTGTGTGTCTGTGTCTGTGTGTGTGTCTGTGTGTCTGTGTGCAATAGAGGAAATGTCTGGTATCAGGGAAGAGGGGAGAAAACACATTTAGAACCAGACATTATGAAAGTCAACATTCCCTCTGTAGATAAGACATGATGACCCGCTGAGAGTGTGAGCCACAAGTGGCATAGTCAGCTGTCATCCCAGCCTGCATTGCAGAAGAGGCACTAGAGACGAACACGGGGGTTCGCAGTAAAAACACAGACAACCCTCTGCTTTCCATCCCTTCATGACAAGGGACCAAGGCTAGCAGCCCCAAGCACCAGCCAACTCCAGCCTAGAGAGTCACCCTCCACCAAGACTTAGCAATCACACAATTCATCTCTCTTCATTGACAGCAGCTCATCAACAAGCCTAGATGTGACAGAGTCAAAATCTGAGCCTAAGAGAGGCCAACCAACCAGCCCTAAGACCCAAGGCAAACCAGCCAAAGAAAGCGAGAGCCGAAGCCAGTCCCCAGGCAAGCTCCTCACGGGGGCAAGCAGACCTGTCACTTGTATCCTCGCTTCCTGGGCTGGGGGACGGTCTGCTTTATGCTCACTGTACTCACTGGCTTTCTACACGGCTCCAGTCCAATCACTCCCCCTCTCTGGGCTTTGGTAAAATGAGGAACTTGCATTAGCAGTGATCAAATGGAGTTTCAAGGAGTGCCTTACCTAGTAAGAGGAGACACGTGGGGCCATGCTTGTCTGGAGGAGGGGAGATGGGACGCTACATAGCTTATAAGTTTGAATAAGAAAAAAATATTCAAAAGCTCTACAAAAATTGAGGATGTATAACTCTGAAAATTGGAAGACTTTAATTAAGCCTCATAGCAAATGCCCACCCAGGCCAGTGGGTGTTCCCAGTTGTGTTGTCAGGGGGCAGCCAGGCAAGAAGTGACAGTCCCCTCCTTTCCCACACCCATGTGCCTGCTTCAGCCTTAAGTGGACTCTCAAGGAGCAGTCACAGAAGGCATCTGGTGAGGGCTGGCACCTGGGTTCTTGGGGCCCCTGTCCCCCATCCCAAGTCCAACCTGAGGCATGAACAGAAAGTGTTAAATGTTCGTGCAGTTCAGCAGAGGGTCCCCAGAAAACTAAAGGAAGCTTCCACCAGTTTTCTCCAGTCTGATTGTCCCTGGCCATCTGATCTTCCACTCACTTACCCACCTTTTCTTCAGCTAAAATTTTCTGAAGATAGGCTGGGTATGGTGGTGTACCCCTTTACTCCCAGCAGAGGCAGGCAGATCTCTGAGTTCAAAGCCATCATGGTCTACAGAGTGAGTTCTAAGACAGCCAGAGCTACACAAAAAAATTTGTCTCAAAAAATATAAATCAGATAAAAATTTCTGAAGATTGTGTAAGAGTGATCATAGCAGCACATAATCTTAGCACATCGCTAGGACAGAGACGATAAATCCATATGCTATAGGGGCTAAGCAGGTAATATCAATTCATGACCCCAGTCTATAAAAAAATAAGAATTGAGAATAGGGAAGAGCACACCCTATTCCAAAGGAGAGCCAGAGATACTTCTCTCCAGGCTGTTTCTGAGTGTAGAAACAAGGGCTGAACAAGGCCAGGTCTAATATGTGATCCTGAAGGTCCAGTTTTGTATGCATAAGCTCAACTATTTAGAAACATTAGCAATTAATTAAAAAGTAAAAACTAGACAATCCAGACAAAATATGTCTATAGCTTATATATAGCCTGCAGGATCCCATTAAATGGCCTCTGCCATGCAATTTTAGCCTGAGACATGATGTTTCTTTGTTCAATTTTTTAAAATAAAGTCAAGGTAGTTTCTGGAGAGATCATACTACATGTCTCTGTGATGGTTCACAAAGCAGACAGTTGGCAGGAAGCTAGGGAACCAGGACATCCCATGGGTCCCGTTATGACTGGGTATGGAGGGTTGTGGAGATGGCTTAGCTGGTAATGTGTTGGCCATGCAAGTCTGAGGACCTGAGTTCAAGCTCCAGAGTTCACATTCAAGCCAGGTGTGGGGCAGGGGTTAAGTGTGCTTGTGTTTAGCAGAGGATGCAAGTTTGGTTCCAAGCACCCACATGGGAGCTCACAACTTCTTGTAACATTAGCCCCAAGGAACATGATACCTTCTTCTGGCTTCTGTGGGTACCTCCATGCATGTGGCGTACACACACACACACACACACACACACACACACACACCCTTTTTTTTTTTTCAAGATAGGGTTTGTCTGTGTAGCTTTGGCTGTCCTAGAACTTGAGCTCACAGAGATCCTCCTGCCTCTGCCTTGTGCTGGCATTAAAGGTATGTGCCACCACCACCCAGTCACATACAACCTTTTAAATCCTAATGGTGATTTTAAAAAACAAAACTCTTTAACACGAATCATGTAAAGTCTCGACCCTGATCCTAATCTTTATCCATGTAAGATTCAGTAACTTCTGTAGTCCCAAGACAAAATGGAAAGTAGGGGGAGTAGCAGAGGGACACGAGGCTGTGTTGGGAGAAGTGGACAGATCATAGGTTCAGATCAGAATGGAAAGTACTCTACAGGGCTGCCCTGGACTGGTCCCGCCATTTGCACCAGTAAAGCCCTTAGGAAATGCTGAGCCAAATCCCAGTATCATTCAAACTACAAATGGGAATTACTTCTCAGCACCCCCCACTTGCCAATCCAAAGGCTCCTGAAACTGTCAGTGTAAATGGACAATGGGTACAGAGATGCCCTGCACACCCCTGAGATGCTCAATGAATCACATATCTGAAACCTCTTTAAACAGGAGAGCTCACAATGCAGGAAGTCAACTGGTCCACCGTGACAGAATTCATTTTATTGGGCTTCACCCCTGACCCCAGGACCAATCCTCTGCTCTTCACTTTCTTTTTAGTCTTTTACCTGTTGATCCTCGTGAGCAACAGTCTCCTCATTACACTCATCCACCAGGACTCACGTCTCCACACACCCATGTACTTTTTCATCGGCGTCCTCTCCATGCTGGACGTGTGCTATACCACCACCACTGTGCCCCAGATGCTGGTGCATATTCTCAGCAAGAAGAGGGCCATCTCCTTCACAAGATGTGTGGCCCAGATGTACATCTTTCTCCTTTTTGGGGTCACTGAGTCCTGGCTTTTCTCCATCATGTCTGTGGACAGGTATGTGGCCATCTGCCACCCACTCAGGTACAAGGTCATCATGAGCCGTGGGATGTGTCTCCTAATGGTGGGTATCTGTGCCACTTACGGTGTAGTGGGTGGCCTGTGCTATACTTTCTTCGCTATGCGACTGCCCTATTGTGGTCCTAATGAAATTGATCACTACTTCTGTGAGGTCCCTGCTGTTCTGAAGTTAGCCTGTGCCGACACATCCCTCAACGACCTGGTGGACTTCATCACAGGCTTCAATGTCATTGTGGTCCCACTCTCCCTCATTGGCATTGTCTATGCCAACATCTTCACCACCATCATGAAGATCCACTCAACCCAGGGAAGGATCAAGGCCTTTTCCACCTGTGCCTCCCACATCACTGTGGTCACCATGTTCGCCATCCCATGTATCATCATGTACATGAGTCCTGGCTCTGGCTCCTTATCAAACAGTGGCAAGAAAATGGCCCTCTTCTACAACATCGCCACGGCCTTCCTCAACCCTGTCATCTATAGTCTGAGGAACAAGGATGTGAAAAGGGCCTTCCTCAAAGTGGTGGGATGGAGTGGGGCTCCGGAATGAAACTTTAAAGCTAAGTGTCTGGGGAGCTGAACCAAGTAGGACTTACAGTCACCGCCTTCCCAGGAACTCTTCCATGAGATAAGCAGGATCCAGACTCCATAAAGATACAGCTCTTCTCCCTTGCTCAGGTCGGGGAGGAACAGGAGGCTCAGACATCTGCAGTGAGTGATGCTCCCTGAGACAGACGACTATGAAGGAAGGCCCCAGCAGTCAAGAACCTGGGCTTTACTGCCAGACAGAGCAGGGCTAGAAGGATTAATGTTGGGTTTGAATGTGAACCTTCCCGCATAGGCTCATGTATTTAAACACTTTGTCCCCAGCTGGTGACAATGTTTGGGAAGGTTGTGGAACCTTTAGGAGATGAAGCCTGGCTAGAGAAAGTGGGCCATTGGATTTTATGACATGGCCTCACATCCTGTACCACCAAGATGTCGGGAGATGCGGAGTCCCAGCTGCACACTGTCGCTTTCATGGAGCCACCTGCCACATGCCTTCCCCACAATGATGGACTATGCCCCTTCAAGATGTAAGCCCCAGCAAACTCTTCCTCCCTTAAGCTGCCTCTTGTCAAATATCTGATCACAGTAACAAGGAAAGTGACTAATAACGTTTTATCAATTACTAAGTATGTGAATTTTGCAAATCACTTAACTCGATTGCAATGATTACATGAGATAACATATGAAAATACCTGCTACAGAGGCTGGCATATTTTAGTTTCTTTCAGCAAATGTTATTATTTTTCAAACACTTCTTTTTAAACTCTTGTTTCATTTTTACTTTATTTTTGTTGGGGTGTTTTGCCTGCATTTAGGTCTATGCACCACATGCATGCAGCTCCCATGGAGGCCAGAAGAGAGCATCAGATTCCTCTGGAGCTGGAATCACAGATGGTTGGGAATCACTATGTGGGTACTGGGAATCAAACCCAAGTCCTCTGCAAGAGCAGCCAGTGTTCTTAACCACTGAGCCATCTCTCAAGCCCCTTATATTTAATTGTTTTATATTCATTATTGAGCAATGAACCACCACACATCAATCAGCGGTGATCCTCTTAGGTTCTGAGGGTGGCTGGAGAAAGTAAAGGAAAAGAGAGGGAAATGGAAGATGCAGAAACTCCAAGAGACTCAGCTGAGAAGCAAACCTGTGTCTGCCCCCTAGAGCATCTCCAGATGTTATGGAGGAAGAGCCACTGCTAAACGTCTCTGTGCTTTTGAAAAGAATGTCTGCTTCTGGTTTTTCTCATTTCTCCTTGTTTAAATAAAGTCCGTTCTGGCAACTTTCAGCCTGTCTTGATGCTATCAAAGAAAAAAAGACTCTGTCCACACAAGGGTTAGAAAGGTGAGGGAAAGCAGAAGTAGAGTGAGTGGGTGTAGTGTTATCCTTGGTCTGGGGAGAGAAAGGGACCCAACCGGGAGTTTGAAATCAGCTATCACGAATGGAGGGACCTTCCTTCCCACACTCTCCTCATTCCACTCAGGCTCTGTATAAGCACAAATCATCTCTGTGGGTCTCACTGTTCTTAAGCTGCATTTCTAGGCACCATCACATTTATTGGCTTTTGCCTTTACTTGATGCTGCAGAAACTACTGCACCCACCAAAGAGGAGCTTCTCCTTTTGTGGGAGGCCTAGCGGCGTGCCATAAGCTAATATGAACCCTTTGAGTTCTTCCCCAGGTCCATGCTGCCCATCAAACCCCTTGCAGGAGAATGAAGAAGATAGGAAGGAAGAAGAAGGAAGAGAGGAAGGGAGGGAGGGAGGGAGGAAGGGAGAGAGGGAGGGAGGGAGGGAGAGAGGGAGGGAGGGAGGGAGGGAGGGGGGGAGGAAGGGAGGGGTCAACTTTGTTGGTCTGGAATGTTTAACATCAAGACTGATGACATACCCTTGCCCCTTCATGAGAATCCAGGGCCCTTTGCCAAGGGAGCATGTTCCCAGTCTTCTCAAATGTATTACCTTATCTACCAACCAGAACCAGACTGCTGCATAAATAATGAATCAAAACGAGATATAAGTAATGAAGAGGCCTATAGCTGCAGTACAGTTACATGGTATTGTTGACAAAGAAGGGGCTTTTATAAATTATTAAGAAAATATGGGGCCAGTGAGACAGCTCAGCAGGTAAAGGCACATGCCACCAGGCCTCACATGTGCTGTGGCTACTAGTCTCACAACCCCCAAGCCTTCATCCTGATACTTTGCCGCAGCCTACCACCTTGAAGAAGGCCCTTTTCACATCTTTGTTACGAAGGCTGTAGATTATGGGGTTGAGGAAGGCAGAGATAACATTATAGAAGAGGGCCAGCTTCTTGTCCTCTTCTGGGGAAGACTCAGAGCCAGGTCTCATATACATGATCATACATGGGATCGAGAACATAGTGACCACAGTGATGTGGGAGGCACAGGTGGAAAAGGCCTTGATCCGCCCTTGAGTTGAACGGATCCTCAAGATAGCAGCAAAGATATTGATGTAGACGACAATGATGAGGGAGAGTGGGACCAGGAGAAGGATGAAGCCTAGAATGAAGTCCACCTGGTCGTTGAGAGAGGTGTCTGCACAGGCCAACTTCAGGACAGCAGGTACTTCACAAAAGAAGTGGTTGATCTCATTGGGGCCACAATAGGGAAGAATCATAGCAGAAACCGTATATATAAGGCCACAGCTGATACCCCAGAACCCACAAAAGGCTACCAGTGACCCACGCAGCAAAGGACTCATAATGACTTTATATCTGAGAGGATGGCAAATAGCCACATACCTATCATAAGCCATGATTGCAAAAAGCCATGACTCAGTGATTCCCAGCATCAGGAAGATGTACATCTGAGTCACACATCCAATATATGAGATGGTCTTCTTCTCACAGACCAGATGTACCAGCATCTGGGGCACTGTGGTGGTGACATAGCCCATATCAAGAATGGATAAGACACTGAGGAAAAAGTACATGGGTGTGTGGAGGCGGGAATCCATGTGTATCAAGGTGATAATTAGCCCATTGCCTAGGAGGGTGATGATGTAGAGGAGAAGAAAGACACTGAACAGAATGCCATTTATCTTCATGTCACTAGAGAATCCTAGAAGAACAAACTCAGTAAGAGAGCTGTGGTTTCTCCAGAGGAAGTCCTGCATCCTTCTCCTGCTGCAAAGATAGAGCAGAGATGTCACTCATGAAAGAGAAGTCCTCAGATGCTAACCCTGCTGCCAGTCATACAACAGGTGCATCAAACATGAAGAGCAAAGCCAAGTACATATAGGTGTCCCATGGAGCGGGGGACCAGAGTTTTAAAGAGAATTTCCATTTAATATAAAGCAGCATGCTCCTTTTTATCATGCAATTCCAGCTTATTCTGAGATGCCAAATTATGATCCCCACATTTCAAAATGCAGAATTTGCAAAAAGAATGAGGGATACCCAAAAAGTAATGTCTTTTAATTCATGGTCCACACAGCTTAAGATGTTATTGGAAGAATTGGGTGTTTAAGAATACAACATTTGTGTGCAACTAACATCAAATATCAAAGTCTACCTTCATTTTTGGGACCATCCCCAAACTGACTTTATTTGAACAGCTCCAAAAGCTTGATGGGCACCCTCAAACTTGAGAGACATGGCTCTTGGCCTGACTCCCTTGAACAGCAGGAGAATAACTATTATTGGAAATAAGTAGTATCATATCAGTAAGTCAAAGTCACATATTTTCATGGACTGTGGGTAAATGACAAAGGACAAAGGACAAGTCAGTAAAGAATGATGGCCTATGGTTTTTCCCAATAGAAGAGACACCCTGACCTACGGAACATAGAGATGCTGCTTAGACACCAAGAAAGACAAATATAAAGGAAAATGGCTGAAAACAAACCAAACAAACAAAACAAGTGTTGTCTTGAAATTGGCCTAAGAAGAGAGGGTATGTTTCTTCAAATGATCTATGATGAGACGGGCTGAGGTCCTTTCACAGAAAATAGACAGTAACTGAGTAACACATTTAATGTGGTGAAGAGAGGAGAGAGAGGAAAGGAAAGGAAGGGAAGAGAGGAAAGATGAAGAAGAATGTGCACTGAGGAAGGATGCAAACGACCAACCCAGGACTCAGTGAACGAGCCCTTTAGAAATCAAAGTTGTTTCCTCTCAAATGAAAGCGGGTCATTGATGACCAAAGACCCATAGCCAAAGATGCTCCAAAGAACTTCCTTGGTCTGAAGGGAAATGGTCCTCTGTGGAGCACAGAACTGAAAGGGAGAATGAAAAGCATAGAGTCAATGTGTGAGCCAAGATGAAAGAATATTGACTGTTTAAAGCAACAAAAATAACATCAGAGCAGTGAGAGAGAGAGAGAGAGAGAGAGACAGACAGACAGACAGACACAGAGAGAGACAGAGAGAGGAAGGAAGGAAGGAAGGAAGGAAGGAAGGAAGGAAGGAAGGAAGGAAGGAAGGAAGGAAGAAACAGAGAGAGAGGCAGAGGCAGAGATGCAGAGATAGAGAAAGGAGTCAAGAATGTGTCTGCACAGCACATAAGACTTTTTAATGAGTATAGAAGACTCTATCCTTAGTTTATATATTAACTATAATATATGTTTTATGTATTATGTGCATCTGTGTGTCTATGTGTTTGTGCATGACAGAGCAGACAGTGTCACAGAGAATCACAGCATATGATACATCATAGAACACGTTGTCACAGAGTGTTATAGAGCACACTGTGTCACAGAGCATGCTGTATCCTAGAGTATCAAAGAGCACTCTGTCTTAAAGAGCACATTGTATTATAGAGCAGATGGTGTCATACAGCATACTGTCGTAACATATCAGCAAGAATGCTGCTTCATAGGGCAGGCTATGCCATAGGGCATGCTGTGTCATAGAGCACACACTGTGTCATAGGGAATCCTGTGTTACGTTTGTGGCAGCCTCACACATCTCACGGTTATCACAATCTTCAGTCAAGTCATGATTCAATTGTTTGATCTACTATTCAAGTGTTTGATCTGTATACCCTCCAGGTTTGTATAACTATACCCCATAATCTTCACAAATGACAAAATTTTTCAAACATTATCCATGTCATGTAACAATTTTTTAAAAATTGGTCTGGTTTTCTTTTTTATGATTTATTATATTTTATGTGTATAGGTATTTTGCCTGCGTGTATGTATGTGCACCATGTGTGTGCCTGGTGCCCATGAAGGTCAGAAGAGAACATCAGACCCCCTGGAACCAGAGTTCCAGGTGGTTGTGAGCCACCATGTGGGTGCTGGGATCTGAACCCAGGTCCATCTCTTCATCCCACCTCATATACTGTATTTTTAAAACCCTTTAAAAATATATTTTTGGTTGTGAGCCTAGCCTTTAACAGCTGAGCCATCTCTCCAGCCAAGTGAGTTCCAGGAAAGGCGCAAAGCTACACAGAGAAACCCTGTCTCGAAAAACCAAAAAAAAAGAAAAATATGAAGTGTACCAACCTAGAATAAGAACAAAAAAAAAGCAACAGAATTCAAAATATTATAAATTACATAAATTATTAAAAGTTTAATGAATATTCAGACATCTTGGTTAACTCCAAAGAAAGATAATAATAATAGGGATAATAACCTAAGTTAGAATAGTGAGAGGCATCCTAATGAAAACTTTAAAACACTGAAAAAAAACCTTGAAGAAGATGTCAGACAATAGAAAGACCTCCCCTGGTGATGCACCGGGAGAACTAATAGCTGTGGCTGCCAAAAGCAATATGTAGCGTCAAAGCCATCCCATTCAGAATCCTCCATCTCATTCAGAATCCTCCATCCCATTCAGAATCCTCCATCCCATTCAGAATCCTCCATCCCATTCAGAATCCTCATGCTGTTGTTCACACACAACCTCAAAATTCACATGGGAGCACAAAATAGCCTAGATAGCTGAAGCAATCAAAAAAAAAAAAACAAAAAAAAAAAACAGAGTTCAGTGTCACATCTGATGTCAAGTTCTACTGCAGAACCATGTGACCAGAGCAGCTAGTAACTGTCTTAGTTATTTTTCTATTGCTGTAACCAAACATCATAACCAAAGAAACTTATAAAAGAAAGCACTTGGTTTGGCTTATGGTTTCAGAGGGCTAGCATCCATAAAGGCAGAGTGGAGGAACAGTTGAGATCTCACATCTTGGTCCACAAGAAACAGATGACTAGAAATCTCATGAGTCTTTTTTGTTTCCACCCAGAACTCACTCTGTAAACCAGGCTGACCTCAAACTCAGAGATCCACCTGCCTCTGCCTCTCAAGTGCTGGGATTAAAGGTGTGTGCCAACTCAACCTGGTGTTTTGTTTTTTTTTTTTTTTTTGAAACCTCAAGGCCCATCCCCAGTGGTACACCAGCTCCAATCAGGCCACACAAACTGGGAAAAAAATATTTCCACTGACTGGGGACCAAGTATTCAAACACATGAGCCAATGGGGGCATTCCCATTCAAACCACCACAGCATTGGCACAAAGACAGACCACAGGGCAGTGGAATGCAACAGAGGACCGGATAAACACACATAACCACAGCCACCTGACTATTGGCCAAGTCGGCAAATATATGTATCAGAGAAACAGCAGCTTCTTCAGCAAAAACTATATCTGCACAAGGAATAAGGAAATTAGACCACTGTCTCTCACCGTTCATGAAAACCAACTCCATATGGATCAAAGAACCCAAGATTAAATGTGAAACTCTGAAACTGCTACCAGAAAAAGGGAGGGAAAACATACAGACACACACAGAATTTCTCAACAGGACTCCAGCCACTCAGGGAATGACGTCAACAAGAGACAAATGGAACCTTATGAAATCAAAAAGATTCTGCACCTTCAAGGAAACAGTTCATCAAGTTAGGTGTGGTGGTAAACACTTGTGATCTCAGGTGGCAGAGTCAGAAGGATCATTGCAAGTTTGAGGTAAGCCTGGACCACATAGCAAGATGCTGTCAAAAAAGAGAAACAGTTAATGGAGGTAGAGACAGGAGAAAACCTTTGCTAGTGATACATCTGACAGAGGGCTCATATCTAGACTATAAAAGGACTAAAGACGTGAAGAACAAAAATGTCAAATGACCTAATAAATGTGATAATGAAATAATCAGACTGTTCTCAAAAGATGAAGTGCAAATGGTCAAATAATCACTGGAAAGATTTTCAACATCATTAGCTATCAGGGGTGTACAAATTAAGACTACACTGAGGTTCCACATCACCCTGGTCAGAAAGGCAGCCAGTGAGAAAACAAACTCTAGTGAGGCTGTGGACAAATGTAAGTTAAGCCAGTCTCTGTGGACACCAATATGGAGATGTAACTTGAATTGCTAAATGTTATTATTAAAAAAAAAAAAAAACCTGGAGCCAGATATTGGGGTGAAAACTGAGAGATCAGAGGAATAGAACATGCCACAGCCAACTTCACATTACCAACTCCTCAGCCTTCAGAGAGAGCTACTTCCTGTATACTCACTCCTATATACCTTTCTGTGCCCTGCCATCTTACTTCCTATGTCTGCCCAGCTACATCACTTCCTCTTTCCACCCAGCTCTGTCACTTCCTGTCTGTCTGTACAGACCTCCAGACCTCTATGGTTAACTAGTGCTGCGATTAAAGGCGTGTGCCACCATGTCTGACTCTGTTCCCAGTGTGGCCTTAAACTCACAGAGATCCAGATGAATCTCTGCCTCTCAAATGCTAGGATTAAAGGTGTGTGCTACCACTGCCTGACCTCTATGTTTAATATAGTGGCTGGCTTTTTCCTCTGATCCCCAGGTAAACTTTATTGGGGTGCACAAATAAAATATCACCACATGGCGATTGCTCACTAAAAAGCGATTTACCCTGTGCTGCAGCTATACCTCTGCTGGATCTCACCCAAAGGACTCTAAGGCAACACATCACAGAGACACTTTCACATTACTGCTTACTGCCCCGCTGTTCACAATAGCTAAGCTCTGCGCAGGTATCCAACAGCGGAAAAATGGATAAAGAAGATGTGGTGAATATATACAATAGAACATTTTTCAGCCATAAAAAGATTGAAGTTATGTAATTTAGAGAAAATAAATACAACTAGGGATAATCTATGAAGTGAATTAAGTCAGTCTTAGGAAGACAGACATCACACACTTTCTCTCATTTTTGGTTCCTATATTTTATACAAATACATAAAATCATGTATTTATAAATTATATGAGTAGAAGCACAAATGTCTAGGAAAACAAATGAGGCTAATAGAAGGAAGGAAAGAAAAAAGAAAATAGGGTACAGAGAAAATATACTATAAGTTCATTATACACATGTATGGGAATATTATGTAACCCAGTACCATGTTCAATGTATACACACCCATGAAAATTAATCTTAAAAGAGAAAAGAAATGAATGCTTAAGACAAATACCAATAAGGTAGTAAAATGATTAAACTCAAACCTAATTGCAACGGAAACTACATTAAATGTAAATGTAGCATACAAATCAACTGTGTGATCAAGCTGGGTTTTTTTTGTTTGTTTGGTTGGTTGGTTGGTTTTGGCTTTTGGGTTTTTCAAGACAGGTTTTCTCTGTGTTACAGCCCTGGCTGTCCTGGAACTCACTTTGTAGACCAGGCTGGCCTTGAACTCACAGAAATCCGCCTGCCTCTGCCTCCCGAGTGCTGGGATTAAAGGCATGGGCCACCACCGCCCGGCCAAGCTGGATTTTTAAAAACTAAAAACAGTAAAAGAATTCTGCAACTGAAATTTAAACACTCATGAGAAATAGAAAATAGATATTATCAAGATGGTACCAATCAGTTTGGGGCTTCCTCCCTCCTTACCTTATCTTGTTCATAGTGTGCTCTGGTGGTGACTGAAGCCATAGGCTACAGGGATGAGGAGCTGACAAACTAAAGGACAAAAATGTGTACTGTCTCCCCTTCTTATTGCAGACATCTAATTCGATTTGCAAGGTTCCAGAAGGCTTCCTGTGATAGGTAAGATTCCCATCTTTGATGCCACCTATAGGGATGTCTAGAGGGTATGCTGTGCAGAGGGTCATCACTTGTAACATCATGAAGCAAGAGCTAAGTGAGACAAGAGTCAGGGCAGGAAAGGTAGGCGAGGGCAGAGCATGGAAGGACCATCATGCCCTGCAAAACAGGCTAAAAGTGGTGGACCTTACAATGATGGAGGGAAGAATAGATTAGGTATCAATTCTCTGTCTGGGGTCAATCATCTGGCAATAGTGGGGAGAATACATTGTGGGGGAGAGGATACTAATGGGAACTAAGGCTGGGAGTATAGACATGAAAAGCAGGCATTAGAGAGGAGAGTTTTAGATCTGTGATTAAATAATGCTGAGAAAGAGAGGCATCAAAGATGGATTCCAAGGATGAGATGAGGGTGTACTTAAGTGCGGATGTGGATGATGCACCATTCACTGAGATAAACAACACAGGAGTGGAAATCTGAATGAGATGCACAGTGGATCTAGTTTGTGGCTTAGGAAGTTTATGGAACTTCTAGCCTCCAGTGGACATCTGTATCTAGAATGGAAGACACAGCTTTGAGGAAGAAATCAGTGTTGTAAGCACTTTAGTAAGAGCTGAAGCAATTGGAGGAGATAGGTCCACAAGAGAGTGTATGAAGGAAGAGAGATGAATGCAGAACATTGGAAAACCATTAAGGCTAGATACAAATACCCAAGGTGAGACAAAGTCCTCAAAAAAAAAGGTCTTTTTTTTTTTTTTTTTTTTTTTGATACAATGTGTGTAGGTATCAAGTGAGACAAGAGGCAGAGTTCTGCCACATTAGCTCCTAGGAAATTCTGGAAAACTAGATCTAGATCATGTTAAGAGGAACGAGTCCAGGCTGGCTTTCTGAGACTCTGACACAGGATAGAAAGGAGTCCTAAGTCAAGAGCTTCATGATGAAGGAAATGCAGCTTGTTACGATGTGAGGATCACGGCCCATCTAGTGATGGGAATTAATGAGGAAGCCTGAAACACAGCAGAGCGGACAGACCAATGATGAAGCATGGATTTGATGAGTCAGGGAAGGGTAGATAAAGACTAGAGAAGGAGGGACCACACTATCATCAGAGGAAGCCCCTTCCTCCACGGCTGACTAGGGAGAGGTAAAGATGAGTATGGATGCAGAGCATTGAAATGTTGCCATCAGATTGCAGACTCTAAAGTCTACTTGTGTCATAACTATGGATGACTCTGAGTTTTTCCTTTACAACATCCCTCATGTGCTCACTAGGAAAACAAATAAAACGTGTGACAGAAACATATACAAAACTGTCTCTGACAAGAGCAGCCATCTGAAACCAGCCAATCTGGGGCTTAAATACATCTCTATATTTAGGTCTCTCAACAAGACCCTTCACCTGAACGTCAGGTGACAAGAGCCTACTTGAAATTCTTCCTTGGATACTCAGTAATCAGTCACCTCAAACTTACCATGCCCCCAAATGCACTCTTGGTTTTTAGCATGTGGTCTACTCGGGGTCACAGCTACACTGATGTCCCCGTTGTTCATGCCATAAAACTGCTACTGCAATCCACTCCATTCCATCCAGTGCTGACTAGGTATTCCCCATGGATCTTCAGCTCAGCATCTACTCCCTGCACTTCTCTCATCAGCATCTCCCGGTAGAGCTGCATGCCCTTCCTTCCCGCATCTGCCAATTGTCATTTCAGTAGAGAACCCTTTCTCTCAACAGCTTTCCTGAGTGCAGCCATCCCTCACGGTCTCTTTTCCTTGGTTAGATTTCTTACAAAAATGCATCTATCCAATATTGTCTGCTACCCTAACTAGACAGAGGCTTTGTTTTATGCACTTCTGTATCTCCAGTGTCAATTACTGTGCCCAATACGGCTCATTAAATTGTGAAAGCAGGCGGTCTTGACTCCACCCTAGGAGCTGTTTTGAAAGCATAAGGATGACTGACCCCTTTCCTCACCAGTGGGACAAACACATCAGTAATGTAAATCCACTGTGCCTGAAACCCATGTTTAGAGAGATGCTGGACAGGCTGTGGCATGAGGAAAGAAGGTGGGATACTCTAGTCAGGGATGCTTTTCTCTGCAAAAATTAAGCTAAGGAGGATGCTGGGAAACCTACAGATGACTCTGAGTTTTTCCATGATAACATTCTTACGTGCTCAGTTGGAAAACAAATACAATGAGCAATAGTACTATGAACAAAGCCATCTCCTGACAGAAGCACCACCTGGAACCAGCCTGCCTTGGGCTTAAATACGTCTCTACATCTGTGTCTCCACAGAGGCATCTGAAGAGTCTGTTAGAAGCATGAAGGAGACTTACTTGGCACAGCCTCCAGACTTAAACTTGAGCATAAATGTCACCAGAGCAACATGTTTCACATTGACTAGAGAAAACTTCTTCACACTCAAGGCTGTTAATGGATATAAAGAACTCAGAAACTCCTGTTTCTGTTGAGAGCTTCACACTGAATCTACCTAACCAGATACATCACAGACTTCACATTGTGTATCCCCCCACAACCATGTTTACATGTTGAGACCCCAATCCTCAATAGAACAGAATTACAAGATGGAATCATTAGGGGATGATTAATGTTAGAACACACACACACACACACACACACACACAGAGAGAGAGACAGACAGACAGACAGACAGACAGACAGACAGACAGACAGACAGAGACAGAGAGATGGACAGAGAGACAGAGACAGAGCAGGGGGACAGACTTCATGGCAGAGTCAATGCTCCTTATTAAAAGAAGAAAGATAATAGGACTTGCAAAATTGGACTTGAGATTCAGCCCAACTTCAAGAATTAAGGATACTATTTCTGCAATCCCCTTATTGTCTAGCTTCACCTGGTCCTGTTCCAATGTCCAGAGTACTGTGACAACTTCTCCATTGCCTCATCTCTAAAATCCATCCAGTCACTCCATCCAACAGCATTTACTAGAAATCTTGATTTAAGAAAATACTTTTTCACAATGACCTGAGCATCTTAGTATATACACAATACAGTGTCAAATCTGGAAAGAAGAGGGTGCAAACAGGTTGCAAAATTCAGCTGTACTATCCTGGCTATAATGGAGAAAATCACTAGATGACGGTTATCTGCATGGAGACATCAAAAGAGATCCTCAAGTAACTCTCAACCAATTCCTCAGACTCTCCTTCTATGCTATATGCTGTCGACATGGTGTCCAGTCAGCCTTTTCCATCACCTATCTGCCACCTCCCTGACACACTCCATTTCCAGGTCTTTGTTGGCAACAAAAGACCAGTTGTCTTGAGGGAGATGTTGCATACCTTAAATCTGATGGGCGTGTGGAGAGAGACACAGACATAAATGGAGGGAGAGAGAGAGACAGAGAGAGAACAATAAATGGTAGGAAGGTGGAGGAAATGAATGCACAGAGAAGTACCAGGACAATGTGGATGTCAGGATCTGCAGACAGTAGAGAGATGAGGGCCGACAGAAGGGACACTCTGGTGCCTCCTGTCCCCTTGTTACTCTTTATCTGCTCTTATGCTCTGTGTGAGGAGTGAGTGAGGAGTCTAAAGAACTCTCCTTTGAAACTCTTCCCCAGGGAGCCCTGGTCCCCAGGAGAGTAGTGCTGGTACTATTCTAATGAGCTTCTTAGACCTTGGAATTCCCCAAGACCTGAACAACAAGTCTGAACTCCAACATCCAATTCTGGAGGCTGAGAACAGCCCTACCCCATGGCCCTCCAACCTTGAGTCCCAGCCACTCACCATGGGACTATCCTTCATCCAGTCAGACCACTCTTCTGCTTCATATCCCCTCCAGGTTCCACATTCTCCCCAAGTTACCACCGCACCACATGGGTTGGATTCCTGGTTTACACTGGCGGTGAATATGTTTGGGAAGTTGCCTCCATTATATTAGCCTGTGGGAATGTGTCTTAGTTGCTTCTCTGTTGCTGTGATAAAACACTAACCAAAATCAACTTGGGGAGGGGGTAGGGTAGGGAAGTAAGCACAGGACAAGCTGATAAGACCTAATACTTGGAAAACTGTGATGCCTCCTGCCCACGGGTTAGACCCTGCTGGCAGAGACTCTGGACTGGCCCCACAGCCAATTAGAGACCTTTTGTCCTTGTCCCTCAGACAGCATCACCTGGGGCAGGTTCCAGTGGTCTTAGGCCACAAGTCTACCACAGCATCATACAGCCCATAATACCATAGGACATAATCCTGGGCAATGTTGTGCTGATCTCTGTAGGGGTTCTGAATATGATTTAATTTTGTGACACTGATGGCCATGAGGCTGCCCACGTCATTGCTTTCCCAACCGCAGGCATCATACACAGAGGGTGTAATTATCTTCTTTGGAAAACAAAAGGGGCTGGCCACCAAGTCACAGACATGGGAGCCTGGGGTTGGCCCTTCCATGACAAAGCCCAAAGTGAAGCAGAATCCTGTGGTGCCTGGCCACTCGCCAGTGACAGTGACACATGAGCCTATCCTGACCTCACAAAGAAGCTTCCAGGGTCAGAACACCCTCTTCAGATACTCCCTCTCATCATCCTGGATAACATATGAGCTGTAGATTTGAGACAAAGCTGGCCAGTGTGCACCCTAGCACTGCTGTAGTAGCCACACAACCACCGCCTATTCAAGGCAGTCCTGGACTTATCCTGCCACCTAGTGCTGACGTGGTGGTAGTGTCCACAGGTTCAGAGACAGGACAGACACAAATGACAGAAGGCAAAGATCCAGAGTGATCACCTGGAATTAGGAAAGCGTCTGAAACTTTCTAGGAACCATGGCTTCACCAGCAATCAACCATATAACAACTGATATATGCAAACTCTAGAATAAAAAGTTCACCTTTAATGAGCATCGAGAAAACATAGAGAGATAATAATTGCTCTTAGCAGAGAAATTTAACAGAGAGATTGTGTTTTGTTTTTATTTTTCATGCTTTTAAATTTTTTTACATTCTGACCACAGTTTCCCCTCCCTCCTCTCTTTCAAGTCCCTCCCCACATCTCACCTCCCCTCTGCACCCCCACTCACTCCTCCTCCTTTTCTCTCCAGAAAAGGGCAGGCCTCCCATGAATATCAACCAAACATGCCGTATCAAGTTGCAGTAAGACTAGGCATCTCCTTTCTTATTAAAGCTGGATGAGGTGACCCAGTAGGAAAAACGGGTCCTAAAAGCAGGTAACAGAATCAGAGACAGTCCCTGCTCCCACTGTTAGGAGTCCCACAAGAAGACCAAGCTACACAACTCTAACCTATGTGCAGAGAGCCCAGGTCAGTGTCATGCAGGCTCCCTGGTTGTCAGTTCAGTCTCTGTGAGCTCCTATGAGCCCTGGTTAGTTGATTCTGTGGGTTTTCTTGTGGTGTCCTTGACCCCTCTGGTTCCTACAATCCTTCCTCCACCTCTTCTTCAGGATTCCACAAGCTCCACATAACATTTGGCTGTGGGTCTCTGCATCTGTTTCCATCAATTTCTGGGTGAAGCCTCTTTGGAGACAATTGGGCTAGGCACCAATTTATGGGCATAGTAGAATATCATTAGAAATCATTTCATTGACTTTTTTCTTACTTTCTTTTTTTTCCCCAGTCATGTTTTGGTTCTGTCCTGGGTCTCTGGGCTATCTAGTCTCTGGATCCTGGCCCTCAAGGCAGTGTCAGGCATGGGCTCCCTCTTGTGGCATGGGTCTCAAGCTGGACCAGTCATTGGTTGGTCATTCCCACAATCTCTGGCCCACCTGTACTCCAGCACATTTTGTAGGCAGGACAGATTGTAAGTCAGGGGTTTTGTGGCTGGATTCGTATCCCAATCCATCTACTGGAAGTCTTGCCTGGTTACAGAAGATGCATCTGTAGTTCCTGTTCATGTACCTAGACTTTTCATTTCCAGGATTCCCTCAGTTTGTGTTTTCTTTATTGCTTCGATTTCAATTTTCAGGTTGTGGTGGTCTGAAAGAAAATGGCCCCCAAAGGGAGTGGCACTCTTCGGAGGTGTGGCTTTTGTTGCAAGAGAACTGTCCATAGAGCCATTCCACTGTGCCAATGGAACAACCTTCAGTCTAGAATGGAGTCAGTGATTGACCAATGGAACAACCTTCAGTCTAGAATGGAGTCAGCGATTGACCAATGGAACAACCTTCAGTCTAGAATGGAGTCAGCGATTGGCCGACTGGGATTAGCCACACAGTTCCTGGAGGGCTTTGCATAGCAGCTAGAAAGGACAGGAAGAGACTCAGGAGGAGACTTGGAGAGGTGGAGGAGATTTCTGGTATTGGAGACTCCAGAGAATATGGAGAGAGGGTCTGCCAATCGCTCCACTTTCCTTGGATTCTTCAGGTCTTTATCTCAATTTCTGACTCCTGAATTTTTATTGTACTAGAACAAATTAGGTAATCATTTCATCTGGCAGCTTGGCTTTGTTGAAGTAGGTGTGGCCTTGTTGGAGGAAGTGTGTTATTGTGGAGACAGGCTCTGAGGTCTCCTATGCTCAAGGTATCACCCAGTTTCTGAGTCTACTTCCTGTTGCCTGCATATCAAAATGTAGCAGCTCCTTCTCTAGCATCATGTCTGCCTGCACACCATCATGCTTCCTGCCATGATGATAATGGACTAAATCCCTGACACTGTAAGCCTCTACCTCAATTAAAGATTTTCCTTTCTAAGAGTTGCTATGGTCCTGGTGTCTCTTTACAGCAACAGAAACTCTAAGACACAGGTCTTGAACAGTTTTATTCATTTCCTTCACCTGTTTGTGTTTTCCTTAAGTGATTCATTTCCTCTTTAAAGGCCTCTATCATCTTCATAAGATTGGATTTAAGGTCACTTTCTTGTACATCATTTGTGTTAGAACATCTATAGCTTGCTGTAGAAGGGTAGTTGGGCTCTGGTGGTGCCATGTTTCCCTGGCTATTGGTGATTGTGTACTTACACTGGCCTCTGGTCATCTGGGTTTGGGGTAATCGTAGGTTTAGGTGCTGATTTCTGAGTTTATCTTTGTTCAGTGATTCCCCCCCTTTGGTTTCTGTTTTCTCTCTGGTCTTTTGGCCTGTGTGGCCTGTGGTTCTGGTGACCAGCAAGTCTTCAGGTTCAGTAGGGTGTCTCTGCTGGGGTTTGGGCAGCCTGTGTGGCCTCTAGGGTTCTTGGTACCAGCTTTGTCTCTGAGGTTCCTAGTAACAGCTTAGCCTCTGCAGAGAAAGGGTCTTCTGCTAGAGTTGTGGGGCTGGGTTCTTAATACCAGAGTGGCTTCCAGTAGAGCAGGAGTCCTCTGCCATAGTTGTGGGCTGGGATATGGAGCCCAGGGGAGAGGGTGCTGTTCAAGAGATTATGGGTTTTTTTTTTCCATCACAGGCAATTTATTTTGTTCTATTCATTCACAGTTAATACAGAAAATACTTGGAAACATTTCCATAGAATGCTTGACACAGAAATCATCAAATAGAAGTATACAATGTTGACAGGAGGCAGTACATTTATAATTTATAACCCCAAATGTATTTATAAATTAGAAATGGAAAGATCTACAAATGAAATTATGAAGGTTCACCAAAGTCATTTAATCTGTCAGTTTCTCATTTATTTTTATGTCTTAATAATATTCTATTGTATGAATAAGCCACATTTTATTTCTCTCCAGTATTTGATAGCTATTTGAGTTGTTTTAACTTTTTTACTATTAGCAACACACTGCTGTAAACCTTCATGTACATGTTTCATAGGTGCACATTTTCAGTAGTTTGAGGATATATTCCTAAGGGTAGAATTGTTGAGTAACAGAGTAACAATGTTTTGCATTTTGACCAACCACCAAACTGTTTTGCCAAAGTGGCACACCATTTTACAATCTCACCAAATCCTTGTTTTTAAGGCTCTGATTTTTGTACAAAAGCATTCAATCATTCTGTCAGACCACACCAGGAAAAGTAAGCTATAGTTCAGAGCTGTTCTATTCCATTCACTATGCAAAGCCATTCTTGGCGTTTGCAACTCTCAGCCCTTTTGAGTATTCTTGCAGTGTTCACCTTTTCCTCCACCACTTTTTTTTTCTTCTTTTTTTCTGGTTTATTTCTATCTATTGCAAATGTATAAAAAATCCTCCATCAACGCTGCTTTGTTTTGAACAGAAATTCTTTTCTAATTTTTTAGATTTGTTTTATTTTACAAGTCGTCTGAGAGAGTCAGCCAAGCACCCACACTTCAAAAACCCTTAGATAGGAGTCTGAGATAGGAGGAGCCCAAGTTTAAGACCAGCCTGTACCACATGGGGAGATGCTTCTTAAAACTTAATTCATACTGGGTGTAATGGTTCACACCTTATTCCCAGCACTCAGAGAGGCAGAGGTAGGAAGATCTCTGGGAACTTTGGGCCATCCTGGTCTACATACAAAGTTTAGGCCAGCCAGGGCTACATAGTGAGACCTTGTCTTGAAACAAAACAAAACAACTTAATTATTTAATTATAATAAAATGAGTCTTGGGGCTCAGATAAGGAACAAGTTTTCCCATACTACCCAAACTATTCCTGAGCACAGGAAGCATGGATGCTGTTTCTTGTTCATCATAAGGTTGGTATAGTTGGGCAAAGACAGCATAAGATATGAAAGTTCAAGGCCAACTTTATCTCACAAATACTAGATACAGAGCCAAGAGACAGTCTAGAGAATAAGAGTATGTACCGCTCTTACAGCAGATTCAAGTTTGGTCTCCAGCACCCACATCAAGTGGCCAGGGATCAGATGCCTCTGGCCTCCATCAATGCCTATGCCCACGTGCATTTCACATACACACACACACACACACACACACACACACACACCCCCATATGCATAATTAAAAATAAATCTTAAAAACAAATACTAGATATAGATGTCCTTAATAAAATATTATCCAAAATTTATCCATATGTTAAAATAATAATATATTCAAGTATAACTCACCCATTAAGTGTGAAAAGGATTCCAAATTAGAAAACATAGTCATGTAACATACATGAATAGATTTAAGAAAGCTGGGTGTGGTGGCACACATCTTTGATCCCAGCACTTGGGAAGCAGAGACAAGTGGATCCCTATAAGTTCAAGACCAACCTGGTCTACAATGTGAGTTCCAGGCTAGCCAGGGCTACACATGAAACTGTTTGAAAAACCAAAACAGAAAAAAAAAAGATTTAAGAGATAAAATCACATACAAGACAAAGAGAAAAAAATATCTTTGAACCATCAGTACAATGATTGAAAAGGCTACCATCAATAATAGCTACAAAATATAAATTTTATAGAAATAAGCTCATTGACAAACATTTAAGGTTTAAATGAAGAGTGCTATAAAGCTCTACTAACCAATGAAAACAGCAGACATCTGAATGAAAAGTTTCCACTCTGTAAAGACGTCAATTCTGCAAATGTATTAACTCCAAACTACTTCTAAGCCTCAAAAGTTTATTTATGGAACTTGATGAGCTGACTTTAAACATATTACTAAGTGGAAGTCCATAAAAGTGGGGCTGGAGAGATGGTTCAGTGGTGAAGAGCACTCACTGCTCTTACAGAGGTCCTGGGTTTGGTTCCTAGAACCCACATGGCGGCTCACAATCTCTGTAACTCCAGCTCCAGATGATCTGATGTCCTCTTCTGTCTACTACAGGCACTGTATGCACATGGTGCACAGACATGCATGCAGGCAAAACATCCATACACATAAAATTAACATACCTTTAAAAACTATCTTTAAGTAGTCAAAGGGGAAAACAAGATTAAAAAAGAAATAAAATCCCCTATTAGTAACATGAACTGACGGATGGATCAATAATATAATAATATAATAAAATAATAAAGTACAAAATAGAGTCATAATTACCAGAAGTAATTTTAAATCAATTGAGTAAGGAATATGTTAATCAACTAATATTACTGGAACAATAAGGCAAAAATATTATACCATGTTAAAAGTAAATTCCCAATGAAAGTGAAAAATATGAGAAACATTGGATATATATATTGGGTTTTTGAGACAGGCTTTCTCTGTGTAGCCCTGGCTGTCCTGGAACTTGTTCTGTAGACCAGGCTGACCTCAAACTCAGAGATCTGCCTGCCTCTGCCTCCTGAGTGCTGGGACTAAGGATGTGCACCACCACCATCCGGCTCTATTTATTTTTAACTATGTATAAGTGTGAGTGGATGTGTCTGTGTGTGAGTACAGGTGCCCATGGACCCAGAAGAGGGCATCCGATCCCAAAGAGCTGGAGTTACGGGTAGTTGTGAGCTGCCTGACATGGGTGCCGGGAACTAAATTGTCCTCTAGGAGAGTGTTACATACTCTTAACCACTGAGCCAGCCCCTAGAATGTTCTTATAAATTGAGGGTGTAGACTGTAAATCCGGGTAAGAGCAGGTACACAGCCATAAGGGAAAGACTGACCTATCTAATAAACAAAAAAATACAAAATATTGCAAAAGAAAGATAGCTGGGAGAAAATATTTGCAGCATATAATATGGAGAGGCAAGATGCCTACACTTGATGTCTAAAAATATACGCAGTATATGGGACACAGAAAGAACAGATATTAATAACATGAAGTAACACTTCAAAGGGCCAAAACAGGTAGGAAAAGCAGACCAGTGACATGAGCAGAAAGCCCATAAAACAGTAAGAATATAGCTGGTAAATACCTACAAAGATGCCCCACCTCATTAGTAATCAGTAGAATTCCCCCTACGGCTGTTCAAACATGAAAAAAAGTGACTGCTTCCCCACTTCAACAAGGATGGGAAATATAACATACTGAATAAATTGATAGATTTTTCTTCTTAGAATGTTAACCCTTTATTAATTATAGTTTCCACTTTTATTTTCAAAAAAAGACTTTTCTTCTTTCCCCTCCCAAAGTTAATGTGGGGGGCGGGGGCAATGTGACCTGATGGTCATTTAGCATGGCCGTTTGTTTGTTTAAGATGGAGCCTCCTATAGCCCAGGCTGGGCTCGAATTTGCTGTGTAGCCAAGAATGCCCCTCAACTTCCTATCCTCTCACTTCCAGCAACCAAATGCCAGGTCACAGGCGTGTGTCACCATACTCGGCGGATCACGATCACTTTTGATCCTGTGGTCATGAAACTGTTGCCAGCAAGGGGCCCTGGCTGGGTGCTGGCTTCATCCTAACTAAGGGGCAGTGACAAATTGGTTCAACTCACGGGTTGGTTTGAATAACTGACATTCTTTGTGATGAGACTTTAAGAATGGCAAGCACTCTCCCGGGAGAATCTATTAAAGGTACGATGTCTTTGGTGAGAAGCAAAGACGCTATGTGCCTGTCCCTTACGTTTATGTCACACTGTTATAAGCCATTGCATGCCTCTATCGTGGGGAAAAATGAAAGAAACTATTTCTGCATGTTCTTATCAATGTAATGTTAAAGTATATATTTCTAAGGCCAGGCATGGTGGCACATGCCTTTAATCCCAGCATTCAGGAGAAAGGGGCAGAGACAGAGGCAGTCAGACCTCTGTGAGTTCAAGGTCAGCCTGCCCTACACAGTGACTTTCGGGAGAGCCAGAGCTACATAATAGAGTCTGTCTCAAACAAACAAAAAAAACGAGTATTTCTAAAAATCTGAAGGCAGCCTTGAAATCTGGTGTGAGAATTAGTGTTGACAAGGGATTGAACTGGCAGACTGTAATGATTCCATTACTATTTACTTGTGTGGAGGAAAATTTTTTAAAAAATTACAAATAAAGGCAATAAAAATTCAGGGGTTTCAGAAGTAGCCCATTGCCAGTCCCTGATGTTGAGTAACTGACTTGTGATGTCAAGGCCAGCTCCAGGGGGCGGGAGCTTCTGAGACAGCCTCCTTTGCCTCCTGAGTTGAGAGGCCTGCCTGCGGATACTGAGTGTGTCACTTTGCAGGTGCAGTTACAAGGCCCAGACTCTGAGTCACCGAGAATCTCCCAGAAGCTCTGCATTACCCTGGCACTTCCCCGGAGGATACAAAAACTGCCAATTACACCGAAAGCCACCCTCCTCTAATCCATCCCAATTAAACTAAAGTGATGTTAGTTGAAAGTCTCAGTTCCTCTCCCCTCTTGCTATGAGTCTCCCAATTCACCCCACTGTTCCTGGAGTCACTCCTCGGTTCTTCTGCCCCAGGAGTCCTCCACCTTGGACCAATTATGCTGCAGTTGAGATGCTCTGAACTAAGAATTCCTGGGAGGCTTGTTAATGTCTGTGCTTCAGAAAATGAGAGGAACAACATTAAGAACTTCGGCTTATTAGGCAGTGGGGACCACACCAGCAGCCAAGCAGAAGTGGCACAGACGTGTCCCTTGGAGGCACCTGGAGAAACTTTCCCTAACTTTTTCCTCACTCCATCCCAAGTGTGTATACAGGTAGCAAACGCATGCCCAAGCTTCTCTTCCACCACCACCGCCCTGGTATTTTCAACATAAGTTACATCCTCATAGCCTTGTCTTCCCATCTGAGTTCTCATCAGTACTTTCACCCACCATCATCCCAAAGCTATCTGTCTTCCCCTACTGAATCATCATCCTCAGCATTACCACCCAACCCATCATCACCCTTATGGCCAACATTCCCACGATTGTGATAGACATACTAGTCGGGTTCACTATGGCATCACCCCGCCCCCCACCGTTACCACTAATATACAGCTGAAACCTGTGAAGGAGAAGTAATGTCCCAAAGACTGAGAGGAAAAAACCTTATTTTTGAAGGACAAGGAAAGTATTTTTAAATAGCTGTTCTATAATTCCAACCAGGTGCAAGATAAAAAAAAAAACATACTACTATAAAAAAAAAAAAAGACTGAGACAAATAGACAGGAAGCACAATAAAATAAAGCAAAAAGCAGAAATGGTAATATGTCTGTAATTCCAGCACTCACAGGGTGGAGTTGAGAAGATTGGGAGATCAAGGTCATCCTTTGCTACATAATGAATTTGAGGCCACCCTGAGCTACATTGGACCCTGTATTTAAAAATTAAATCAACTTAATTTAGTGCTGGAAACACTAAGTGGGAAAATTGACCTTTTGCAAAAATTGAAATAATCTCCAAGATTCAGGAAAAAAGAAAGTTATAATAACTATGGAATGGAGGGTTAGTTATGTAGATCCATCCTGCAGGCATTAAAGAACTTCTAAAGAAGTAAACAGTAAACGGAGGAGGTGATCTCTGGAGAGGGGAGAGAAGGGGGGACCTCACAAAAATGAAAGGTTTCTGTACAGCCAGGGAAACTGAAGCCCACAGATGGGAGCCACCCCTGCCAGCCACACGCCAACAGAGGACCAGTGTCCAGAACTTAACAAAGAACCCAGAACACGAAGCATTAAAAAAACAAACAACCCAGTTAAAACTGGGTTATGGAACTGAATGGAAAATTCTCAAAAGAAGAAATGCAAATGTCTAGGAGATGCTTTAAAAAGTACTCGACATCTTTAGCTCTTGGGGCCGTGTAGATTAAAACTACTCTCGGATTCCATCTCACCCCAGTCAGAATGGCCGTCATCAGGAATGCAAATGACGACAGATTGGTGTGGAAGGGGAGAAAAGGGACTTTTTACACACTGTTGGTGGGAGTGTAAACTAGTGTAGCTTTGGAAATCAGTGTGGAGGTTTAAAAACAATAGAAGTGGAATTGCTATATGAGCCTGCTATATCACTCCTGGACATATACCCAGAAGACTTTACATCTACTACAGAGATTTGCACATCCATGTTCATTGCTGTTCTACTCACAATTAACTAGGAAATGGAATCACACTAGATGTCCTTCAGCAGATGAATGGATAAGAAAAATATGGTACATACACACAGTAGAAAAAGGAAATGGTGAAATATATAGGCAAATGTGTGGAACTAGAAAAACTTAGAATAAGTGAGGCAACTCAGGCCCAGAGAGACACGCAACATATGTTTGCTCTCACATGTGGCTCAGACCTTCAAGTCTTTGTTTCGTGAGACACAGAAGTAGAAGCCAGGAACCTAAAAAAAAAAAGAGCCTTTAGAGAAGGTCACATTAAGGGAAGGGGACACACACACACACACACACACACACACACACACACACACGCACGCACGCGCATGCATGCACACATGCACCTGGTAAACTGTCCTCCACTTCATAAGATTTAAAAAAAAAAAAAAAAAAAAAAAAAAACAGGCAATGCCAGCATGACCCTCAACAGCCACAGTTTCGCTCAGGAGCCGCCCTTGCTTTCTGCCTAGGTGGTCTTCTTTCTGGCCCTTGGACACTGCATGTTCTTTCCAGAAATAGGAATTTTCTCTCAGCCCTCCTCCATTGTCTTCTTCCAGATCTGTAAAGAGTTTCACACGTCTCTTTACAACCACAGGACGCCTTTCCCAAACCCCTCCAGGCGGTCTTAATGACTCTAGTTTTGTAGGTTTGAAAGCCACTAGAAGAAACCCTATAATATACTTCAAATTTGTCTTAGTTAACTGCATTTTCATATAACTCTAAAGTCAGGATGTCCTTTCCCATCACTTTCCAACTCAAATGCCATAAATAAATGAATAAATCCACTATTTGTTTGCTGTTTCATCAAAGCTATAAAATCTGAGCAAATCCCGTTTTCTTATTTGTGATGCTGAGTCTTCCAGTCAGTGAACACGGCACATCTCTCCACCGGTTTGGATCGTCTTCCAGTCAGTGAACATGGCACATCTCCCCACCGGTTTGGATCGTCTTCAGTTGTCCTTGAACTACAGCAACTGGAGAGACAGTTATATCGGTGGTTTCTCTCACTGCTGCGACAGAAGCCACTCAATGCCACTAAATAGAGAAAGGAACTGTCCGGGCTCATGGAAGATATGCTGGAGTTCGTGGAGGTGGGAGGACGCGGCAGAAGTACCTCACATCTCAGAGGATCAGGAGTCAGAGGGTATGGGACCCATTCCCACCTCCCCCAGGCAGGACCCACCACCTCAAGACAGCACTGGTGACTGGAGATCACTAGATGAAACATATGAAGCTATGGAGGGCAGTTCATCTTCAAACCATAACAGTGTCTGGTATATTTCTCCTTTTATTTATTTCTAGATGTTAAATAAATACTATTTGAGTGGCATGATTTCTTCAATTTTTATATTCAAATTGACTATTAATAATTTAACTGCCAGTTAAATTTAATTAGCAATCAACTAATAGACTCTTACTAGTCTATTACAAATAGGAGTGACTACAATTGAGTTTTTATTTTGAATTTAATTCAGTGACAGTGATTCAATTATGCCTCATAACCTCTATATTCTCTAAGTTCTCAGTGTATGCGGTCATATCAATTTTATTTCTTCTTATGCAATCTTTATTTCTTTTTCCTGCCTTTTTGCACCCCTGGGTGTCATCAATATAATGACATGTAGAAGCGCTAACTGACCCTATTGCTACTATAAGTCTCAAAAGGAAATGCTTCCAGACTGCACTATGCCATGCTTTATGTTTTCTATAGAAAATTTGTTTATCAGATGAAGGAAATTCCTTTCTATTTCCAATGTTGTACAAGTTTATCATGAATGGATAATTAGTTGGTCTTTAAAATGTGTTTTTTGCATCTATGGAGATGATAATAACACTATCTAAACTCTCTTGGACTCTGAGACAGGGCAGCCCGTCACATGGTATGGGTCCATGTTCCCTTTTCACCTTAGTTTTTTTTTCAGTTTTTAATTTGATTTTATGTGTATGGATATTTTGCCTGCATGTATGTTTTTGCACTGTGTGCATTCCTAGTACTCACAGAGGCCGGAAGAAGGTATATCCCCTAGAACTGCAGGTACAGTCATAATCTGCCATGTGGGTGCTGGGAATTGAGCCCAGGTTCTCTGGAAGAGAAGCCAGTGCTTGAACCACTGAGCCACCTCTCCAGCCCCAGCTTAGACCCTGTCAACTGAGAACTAACATTCCAAGTGTGGTGGTTTGAATGAGACCGGCCCCCATAGGCTCGTGTTTGAATGCTTGGTCTCCAGTAGAACTGTTTGAGATGGATTAGGAGGTGTGGCCTTGTTGGAGGAAGTGTTCCCTAGGGGTGGGCTTTGAGGTATCAAAAGCCCACATCAGGCCCAGCCCCTCCACCCACCCGCTGCCTGCACATCAGGATGTAGCTCTCAGCTCTCGAGCACTATGCCTGCCTGCTGCCATGCTTACCACCATGATGATAACAGACTAACGCTCTGAAGCTGTCAGCATGCCCCTAATTAAATGTTTTCTTCTTAAGTTGCCTTGGTCATGGAGTCTTTTTTCTTTTTAAGATTTATCCATTTATTGCATGTATGCCTGCCTGCCAGAAGAGGGCGCTAGATCTCATTACAGATGGTTGTGAGCCACCATGTGGTTGCTTGGGAATTGAACTCAGCACCTCTGGAAGAACAGTCAGTGTTCTTAAGTGCTGAGCCATCATAGCAATAGAACACCAAGCTAGGCATGGTGATCCATGCCTATAATCCTGCTGTAGGCAGAACTTGAGGGGCAAAGGTAGGAAGACCAGAAATTCAAGATTGTTCTTTGACACTGCATAGCAATTTCAAGGTCAGCCTGGGACACATGAGACTGCGTCTCAAAAAATAAATAAATAAATAAATAAAAAGGAAAGGAGAAGAAAGAAAAACATGCCAACCTATATAGATGAGCCAAAGAGAACATAGAATCTTTTCAGCAGTGTGAGGTACCAAGCTCCCTCTTGGCAGATGTACAGAACCTATCCAATAGAAGTGTCTTCAGAGAAATCAGGGAGAAAGAAAACAAGTTATATTCAGAAATCCTGTAACAAAACAAAGAAGACAATGGAGCCCAGCTGCAATGTGAACACAGGGGAGAGATTCAGACCTGCGCAGTACGGAGACTACATTTTGGCAGGGCTTCAAAAGGGGGTCCCAGATCAGGCTGGAGAGATGGTTCGGCATTCAGAGCACTTACTGCTTGCTCTTGCAGAGGACCTGGGTTAGGTTCTCAGCACCCACATGGTGGCTCAAAACCATCTGTAACACCACTTGAGGGGATCTGACACCATCTCAGACCTCCAAGGACCACCATACATGAACATGGTGCACACACATACACACCAGCAAAACACTCATACACATAAAATAATAAATTATCTTTAAAGAAATCACAGAAAGGAGAGGCCAGAGCCTGAGAAAGGACCATCTACATGGGCATTAAAGAAACAGCAAGAATAAAACTGAGAAAGCGTTACAATTTTCATAGAAAAAGGATGCAGCAGACCAGATCAGGACAGCGCAAGGCAAAAGGTGGTGGGTACTGGAAAACCAAGAGGTTTGGTTTTCCACTGGGAAGGCAGAGATTGTAGCTTTAATGGTGCTGGAAGATCCATGTCAAAACTACAAATCACACCTTCCCCGATCCCATCCCGCCCCCACCCCACTCCCACCTCCGACTCCACCCCCACCCCCACCGAAGCATTACCCTGAATCCCCGCTGGAGGTACTAACAAATGCAAGGGGAGCAGTGTCCCCTGTTGCAGGAATCTTAAAAGTTCTTATTAATAAAATCAAACCCGAGGTGAGTTATTGGGGTCCATGCTGGTAAATCAGAGAGACAGAACAAACCACAGCTATCTCACCTCGCCAGATCCTCAGCTGATCTTGTTTCCTCAGACTGGAGGCCTCTGAGTCCTCATCCGGAATGGGTCTCAGCTGAATTACTGCTCAAAAGCCTGAATGCTTAACCAGCCACATGCTTAACCAGCCAAATGCTTAACCAGGCCAAATTGCTTCTAGTTTCTGGTCCTCACGCCTTATATATCTTTTTGCTTTCTACCACCACTCCCTGGGATTAAAGGCTGGCTTTCTGGGATTAAAGGCGTGTGTCACCATGCTTGGCTATTTCCAATGTGGCCTTGAACTCACAGAGATCCAGAGGGATTTCTATCTCTGGAATGCTAGGATTAAAGGTGTGAGTGCCACCATTTTCTAGCCTTTGTATCTAGTGGCTGTCTGTTCTCTGACCCCAGATAAATTTATTAGAATACACAATACCACCACAGTCCCCCTTCAGGAACATGCAGGTTGTAGTTTAATCCAGGAGAGGCAAGGACAGTAAGTGAGAACACAGAGCCAAGACTGCTTGTCACACGGCTGGACAGCTTAAGCACACAGCTGAATGTTATGAAGATGGGAAGGAATGGGGCCAGGCCAAGGACGGAAATTCTGAGTATTGTAGAGGTGCGTTCAGGAGACCAAAGGAGCTTGGGATTTGGATGGTGAACAAAGAAATCAGGCATGGGAAGTTAAGAGGGTTGCCACGTGAGACAAGAGAGTATGGGAAAGCCCTTGATTGTCGACATGGAGTAGACATCTCAATTAGTGAGAAAGTGCAGATGCAGTCATGGCATGCTCAGGAGGCAGCAGTCATCCTACCAACTTGCTCCTTGGGTTTGAGATTCCAGTTAGGAGTTAGACAACAGAGCTGGCTGGAGAGATGGCTCCGCGGTGCCTACTTGCACTCAGCTTTATTTCTTCGCTCTCACAGTGTCCAGGACCCCGTGCTTAGACTATGTGCCACCCAGAGTGGGGTGGGTCTTCCCACATCAGTTAAGACCAATCCCCACAAGGACACCCACAGGCCAACTGAATATAGACAGCCCCTCATTGAGACTCTCTTCTCAGGTGAGTCTAGGTTGGATGAAGCTGACGATTTCAGCTTTTCCCATTTTCTCAAGTCTACCCTCAGGAGGATTGCTGCTGCCAGCCTCTAGCCCTTGGCTCCGTCCTATCCCTTTGGCCAAGCTTCTCCTACTAGGGGCAAAAATGGGTGTTATTTGGAGAACAGGAAGGGACTAAGGTGACAGCCCCATTTCTTCTCTTTGCTATTTCACACCATCCCTGAGATCTAGGCGACGGGGCCAACTCCCCGGCTGGCAGAACCTACTCACTGCCTCCAAGGGGCTGGGGGGTAAGCTCACAATGGATGATGCGGCAGGTGATGCGTCAAACAAATGCCAGGGCAGGTCTGACACTGGCTCAGACACTGGCTGTGCCGAAGTGAGACGCTGCGGGGCTCTTATGAAAAGATGACCAGGAAGTTCCCTCGTTCGTTCGCGTCTCAGCTCCAGCCGCACTCTTCATCCGGTTCTCAGTCCTCTCGTCACTGTCAAGGCCGCCTTCCTCTCCTGACCACCCAGTCTTCCAGCCTTCAGCCTGCTCTCCAACAAGACCCGCCCCTCTCCGTTTTCTGCCCCACCTCTTTCCCTCCTCTCGCAGCCCCTTCCTACTACCCCACCTTAAGGATCTCTATGCCCAGCACCTCCAGACTCTCAGCCAAGCGCACTGTCCACCTCCCTCCCCTCTCCTGTTACTCCTCCATCCTCGTCCCTACTCCCCCCAACAGCCCTACTGAATAGTTCCCTTCTCTCTAGTCCCCACCTTCGACCCACCCACCCGCCCCCAACCACCTCAGGTGAGCCACCCAGCTCCTCTTGGGGAGAGGCTTCCCTCCTGCGGCCGCCATTCGGAAGTACCAGGACTGTGGGCACCTGGAAGCTTGACCTTGTAGACAAGGAATGCAGGACCCCAGAGCCAATATGGAGCACCTCCCTGGTTAGTCATGGTACCTCTACGGCCAGGCTCTGGTCCTTAACTACTGTGTCTCTAACGTGTTGTTTCTCAACCTGTGGGTTGTGACCCCTTTGGAGGTTGTATGTCAGATATTTACATTATGATTCATAACGGTAGCAAAACTACAGTTAGGATGCAGCAATGAAATAACTTTATGGTTGGGGTCACCACAACATGAGGAACTGTATTAAAGGGTCTCGGCATTAGGAAGGTCTAAGGGTTTCCTTTTCCCAGAAACTCTGTTCTTCGTTTAGCCTGCCTGCTCAGCTGCCTTCAATCAGCTGCATTTCCAGCAAAGTTGGGCTATAACCAGAGTTCAAATGGCAGGAGCAGAGTCGGGGTAGAGCGTAGAGAGGAAGGGAAATATAGAAGGGCAAATCCTGATTTACCCTGGACTAAGTAAGGGGTTCGAGCTCCTGGCATAGATAGATGGGGACTCCCATTTTGTTCTAGTTTGGTCTAATTCCTCTCAGAGTCTGATAGTCCATTTTCCCTCATCCTGGACTTCAGAATCAGACCAGAGACCACCTGCCCTCAGGAAATAGCTCCTGCCACAAAGGGAGGGGCCCCCATTGTGATGAAATCAAGGTTCTGAGGGTAGCACCTATCAGCTGCCTCTATCCCAAAGAGGGATCGGCGGTAAAGTCTAGAGGCAGGTACTAGGTCCTGTCCTACCTACAGGGTCTCATACAGCTATCCTAGACTTCCCTTGAACTCACTATGTAACTAAGGATAACCTTGAACCTCTGATCCACTCACTTCCACCTCCCAAGTGCTAGGACTACAGGCATGTGCCACAATTCCTGAAGGAGGACCCCAACAGTCCCAACAGATCTTAGCAAAGCTGGAATAATTCATTATAATTTAAACAGAAATACAAAGTATTAAAAAATAGTCAAAATTCTTGCAAAAAAAAAAAAAAAAAAAAACTCTTCCCCACCAGATACAACAGATAATCTCCCAAGCTGTAATTTAAATACTATAATAATTATGATGTCATACTGGTGCCACCACAGACAAGTGGTATATAATAGGGTACCAGAAATGGACACACATATAGACACATGCATTCATTCTCAGGTTAATACCTGGATAGTACAGTTCGTTCCTAATACCAAAGGCTTGTTACATCTTCTAGTTGATTTGCTTGTTGGCTGGGTCTTGGCATCTGATCCTAACTAAGCAGGAACCCAGAAATTTCTAGAGAAATCAGCCCACTGAGGACACTAGGAGTGTCATTGTATTCAGTGTCCAGACAAGAATGAATCCTAAGAAATAAAGGACTGTAAAATGCACTCGTGGCCTGGAAGGGCTCTGGGTAAGCAAAAGCCAGTCACATAGTGTCACTAGGCTCTTAGCTAGCTGAGTCTTTATCAGGGGACCTGGGAAACAGAAATGTAGAGCTCGGGGGAGATAGAGGAGCTTCAGAGTCTCTGAGCACTTTCTCTTTTAAATTTTGTGGTTTGTTAAAGGTTTATTTGATAACATGTGTTTTGCCTGCAATGTGTGTATGTGTACCACATACATGTGTGCCTGATGCTCACAGAGGTCAGAAGAATGTATCTGTTCCTCTGGAATCGGAGTTATAGACTGTTGGGAGCTGCCGTGTGGACACTGGGAACTGAACCCAGTTCTTCTACAAGAATAAGTCATGCTCTCAACCCCTGGGCCATCACTCCAGTTCTGACCACTCTTTCTTTCTGAGCTTCCTCCCGGCTCAGCACTGAAGCTGTCTGGACCCAAGCCTAGTGGACCCAAGCTGAAGAAACTCAGCGTTCAGGGCACAAACATTCTTGTTAGATGCCCCCAAACTAACAAAGTGGCATCTTTAAAAAATGAAGGCCATTTTCCCGTTCACCCAGGGACACTGTGAGAAATCAGGTATTCTCACAATGACAAGGTGCTGTCATAGCCCAGGCAGATGTGATGTCATCAGTATGTCTGGATGATGTACAAGTTTATGTAATGACATTAACGAAAGGGTCCTACAGATGTGGGTCAGCCAGCAAACAGCCAAGCACAGCTTCCCACAGTGCTAGGCATATTAGAGATATTACAGATATGTTTTGTGCTCAAATAACTTGGTCAAAAACTCTGACCCAAGAGAACATTCCTTGATGGTGACAATGTTCTATATCTGTGCTGTAGCCATTAGCTACATGTGATTAGTGAATACTTGGAACATGGCTGGTGTAACTAAGAACTGGAGAAAGAGAGAGCAAGAGAGAGAGCGAGAGAGAGCGAGAGAGAGAGCGAGAGAGAGAGAGAGAGAGAGAGACAGAGACAGAGACAGAGACAGAGAGAGACAGAAAGAGAGACAGAGAGAGACAGAGAGAGAGAGCACAAATTTATATGTGGGGTATATGCATGTGTACATTCATGTGAAGAGCACAGCACACCCTTGAGTATCATTCTTCAGGCTCTGTCCATCTTTTGGGGGGAACAGGGTCTCTCGTTGACCTGGAGCTCATGAAGTGAGCTAGATTGGCTGCCTAGCAAATCCCAGGGATGCGCCCATCCCCATCTCCCAAGCACTGGGATTGCAAGTGTATACTATACCCATGCCCGGCTCTTAAAATGTGGGCTCTGGTGGTCAAACTCAGGTCCTTGTGCTTGAAGAGTAAGCACTGCCTGCTGAGCCATCTCCCCACCTGCATTTTTTAATTGTGTTTCATCTTGAAATTCAAGTAGTCACATGCCCAGCAATCACTGTACTGAACAGTGCTGTTCTAGACTTCTGGGTCCTGTGTCCTACTGAACTTTGTGCCCTAATGCCCAGCACCATAATCAGTCATGTGTCACTCCATAGGTGCTAAATGGGTACCTTGTCTAAGTCTTCCAGGAGGCAAGGAGTTAAGTTCTAACCTGAGAGCCATAAGGCTACGTTTCTCCAGTTCTCACAACTGCCAGCAAGCCCAGGATCTGGCCTTCTCGTCTGCTGCACAGATCATCCTGGGTACAGGCTCTGAGATAAGGCTACTGCATTAAGATATGATGATAAAAGGCTGAGTAAGTCCAGGTTTTACAATAAGCAAGGAGTAAGTGACTTAATGGGATTTTTGCCAGTCTTAGACATGGCAGAGATGAACACTAAAATCCAAAGTATGGCCTAGTTGAAAGAGTTCAGGATAGCCTAAGTGGAGTTTGGTCAATGATCAAATCTCCGTAACTAACAAGAAGGGCTGTGGAGGAAGGAAGATTGTATATGGGGTGAGGGTGGATAGAAATCTAAATTAAGCAATCAGGCAACTTAGAAAAATAGTAGAGAGTACAAGTTATTTAACACAGCATTTCTCCTTTCTCTTCAAGAGTAAAACCCTGGCTCCCTGGGTGGAAAGAATATACATGGACGTGTCACATCCTTCACCTTCCTAGACAACTGTGGCAAGCTCATCTCACGTGACAGGAAGGACCACTGTGGCTGGCTGCTGGGCCAGCCTTGCTTGAGACCCTTTTGGATTCTGCAGATAATAGACTGTTTGTCCAAGTTGAAAGAGGTCTGAAGTAGTCCGTGCCTGCTCATTATAAACCTGGGGACAATGTCATCAAGGGACACTGGAGACAATCTAAGAAATTATACTCCCCAAAACATTAGATCCAGGTGCTGTGGACATGTAAGATGTGTCTTAGCTGGTTTCAGAATGATGGTTGGGGACAGAAGAAGCTTGAGAAGCCTCGACTTGGGTGGGAACCCTTCACCCTATTCAGGAAGAATATCCCCAACTTCAATATGGGGACATGGGAAGCCATGCTGAGTGGGCATCTCAGCATGTTTCCTTATACTCGCTTAAAATATATTGATTATGTTTATTGCCACAGTATCATTTCTGTAATATTTGTGTCAGCTTTCTGTGTGACTCCTTCAATTCCATTCACCAAACATGTCAAATACCGAGTGTGTGTTGGAAGTTGTCCTAGGATGGAGATGCAGCTCATCTCCTGGAGCTTGCTTTCTAGTAGACAGCAGCAGGAGGAGGGTATCAACGGGTGTGGCTTTCAATGTAGACAATCGGAAGGAGAGTAGGACAGGGTGGTCCTGATGTTTGGAAATGCCTTAGTTCCGTGAAATGCTGAGCGACAAAGTTCTGCTGCACTGACGAACCTAGAAGAAATTGCTGTGGGATAATGCTGTTGTACACTGGTTTAATAAAGCACTGATTGGCTAGTAGCCAGGCAGGAAGTATAGGCGGGGCAAGCCGACTAAAGGAATGCTGGGAAGAGAAAGGCTGAGTCAGGAGACGCCAGCCCGCCGTCCAGGGAGCAGCTTGCAACAGGCATACAGGTAAAGCCACGGAAAACATGGTGACATATAGATTAACAGAAATGGGCTGGGTTTACGTATAAGAGCTAGTCAGTGGTAGGCCTGAGCTAATGGCTGAGCAGTTTTAATTCATATAAGCCTCTGTGTGTTTACGTGGGTCTGAGGGGCTATGGAACTGCGGGGGGCCCAGGCAGGACCAGAGAAACTTCAACTACAAGAAATAGCGACCTTTTAGGATGGAGACATTAGATTTTTCAGAGCACCAAAAGGCTACTGGTGGTTTTTTTTTTTTTTTAGTATCAGCAAACAAATTTGTATGGAAAAATATGATGCCCTTTTGCCTGTCTGTTTGCTTCTCCAAGAGAAAAAGACTCAGATCATCTATGGGACAGCACAGTAATTCAAATAACTTTGTCCTCACTGTAAATATATATATATATATATATATATATATATATATATATATATATATATGGAAAATTCTGATGATACTCCCACCATGACAAATGCATCCAAAAGTAGAGTAAAACACCATCAATATTTTCAGATTCTTCCTATGTGATATTGTAAATCTGAATTATAAGACAAATAGTTTTACATTTTTAACTACAGAACTACATGCAAAGCTTGGAGAAAGGTGAAAATTACTAAACTTTGGAATATACTTGTCTTAGTCACTTTCCTTTGACTTGACTGAAAAGAAGAAACAGTCAATGATCTCTTCCAGAACCTCAAAAAATGCTTCTGAAAGCTTTTCTCACCTTGCTGTGAATACTGTCCGCTCGACAGGCTCTGGACTCATCTGGCATGCCTGTGGGGGTTATCTAGATTAGGCTAGCCTCTGCACGTGCCTGTGCGAGACTGTCTAGTTAGCTGTGAATAGTATCTTAACTTGGTAGTAATGGGAAGATGCATGCTGATGTGGGCAGCACCCTTCCCAAAAGGAGAAACCAGCTGCACACCAGCATTCATCACCCTGCTTCCTAACTGTGTTTCTAATGTGACCAGCTGCCTCGGGCTCCTGGTGCTATGATTTCCCTGCCATGACAAGCTGTATCCTTGAACTATCAGCCAAAATTAAACTCTTAAGTTGCTTCTGTCAAGGCTTTTAAATTTTCTTTTTCTTTTTTTAATCACAGCAATAAGACAAGTAACTAACACACTAACAGGCAGATCTCATCCTTGGATCTTAATTGTTCTGAGAATACAGGACATGAACTCATGTACATACATGGTTTGATTAAGGGTCAGCCTTATTCTGTACCACAGAGGCCCCTATGTGAACAACTGCAGACTGGTACACACCATGGAATCCAGCATGGTGTCCAAGATACTTCTAGCTGCTACACAGAGCCATGCTTCTGTCACCTGAATCACACAGGAAATATTGTACATTGTTCCCAGGTTGGGAAGGAAGAGGCTCATCTTCCTTTTGTTTGCAGTTTCAGCAGATACAAAATCCAAGCATCCACTCTACTTGTTTTCTGTGTCCTTTTTTTGTTGGGCCAACAGAGCCTTTACCCTCCTGGTATCATCAAAGCCACCATCATCCAGAGCAACACCATACTCATATGTCAACATGTCAACCATACTCATGTGTCAACACCAACATCGACAGTAGCAAGGCAGGCCATGGCCAGGTATAATTTGATTTGGAAAGTCAGTTCACATGTACACATCTCAGGTCCAATGACTTCTTTTTTTATAAGAAAATTTTTTTTCATTTTACACATCAATCAGAGATCCCACTCTTCCCTCTCCTGCCTCCCTAGCCTTCCCCCACAACCAATACCCCCACTCCCTCCCACAAGAAGGCAAGGCCTCCCAGGGGAGGCACATCCAGTAGAGGCAAGTCCAAGCCCTTCCCCCTGCTTCAAGGCTGCACGAGGTGTCCCATCATAGGTAGCGGGCTCCAAAAAGCCCCTCATGCACCAGGGATGGATTCTGATTATACCACCAGGGATCCCCCCAAGCAATCAAGCTGCACAATTGTCTCACCATGCAGAGGGCTTAGTCCAGTCCCATGCAGGCTCCACAGCCATTTCATGAGCTCCCACTAGTTTGGTTTGGTCGTCTCTACAGGTTTCCCCATCATGATCCCGATGCACTTGCTCATAGAATCCCTCTTCTTTCTCTGATTGGACTCTGGAGCTCTGCCTGGTGTTTGGCTGTGGATCTCTGCATCTTGAAATTTGCAAGCAAATGGATGGAACTAGAAAATAACATCCTGAGTGAGGTAACCCAGACTCAGGACAAACATAGTATGTACCCACTCTTAAGTGGATACTAGAAGTAAAGCAAAGGACAATCAGACTACAACCCACAAATCCAGAGAGGCTAGCTAACAAGGAAGACCCAAAGAGAGATGCATGGATCACCCTGGGAAGGGGAAATAGATGAGATCTCCATGAGCAAGATGGGGGTGGGGTGGGCAATGAAGGGTAGGGGATAAGAACATAAGAGAAGGGGATGGCCAAGCTGGAACAGGGATGGAGTGGGAAAGCAATGAAAAAGATACCATGATGGAGGGAGATATCATGGGGATAGAGAGAAACCTGGTGCTAGGGAAGTTGCCAGGAATCCCCAAGGATGACCCCAGCCTGGACTACTAGAAATAGTGGAGAGAGGGCCTGAACTGAACTGGCTTGCCCCAGTGATCAGACCAGTGAATACCCTAACTGTCATCACAGAACTTTTCTCCAGTGACTGATGGAGGCAGATGCAGAGATCCACAGCCAATGACTTCTACTTAATACCTTGAATTGAAAACACTGCAAGGTCCTGTTGGGCATTCAGTCTTCAATTTGCAAAGCATTCCAATCACTTCAGTGCCTAAATAGTGAAGTTAAGGTGTGGAGGTGAATCTTAATTTATGATATAAACTGAGTCTGACTTTTTAGATTATGTGTATAGGTGTTTTGATTTCATGTATGTTATGTGCACCATGTGTGTGTGCCTGGTACCTGCAGAGGCCAGAAGGCATCAGACGCCTGGAACTAAAGTTATGAGCCTCCATGTGGGTGCTGGGAATCGAACCCGGGTCCTCTGGAAGAGCAAGTCAGTGCTCTTAACTGCTAAGCATCTCTCTAGCCCACTGAGAATTTTTGTCCTAAGGTTAGCCTCTGAATGTGCTCATTGTGTTCCCGTAGATCTGTTCCTTTCCATAGAGTCGCCATATTTCTGCTTTTAACCTTTCCCCAAATCACCCAAAATAGTCTTCATTTTGTACAGTAGTGGCTAAAATAATGAAGTGATTGTAATCCTTGGGAAAGTAATTACAACTATTCTGTGACCCATTACAAAATCAGCTATTTTTTTTTTTAACACTGACTGTTAGATGCAGGAAAAAAAATTGTAAAATTAGTATTTAGTAGGCTGTGATGTAAAACAGCACACTATGATCCAAATGTTCCTCTTCGTAAAGAGAAAAGGTATCTGTCTTACTACAGTTTGTGACACTGAGTAAGCTTTCCGGTTTGAACTCAACTCAGGACCCAGCAGGTGATAAGCAGGCACTCTACCATGAAACATCTCTTTTCAAAATTACATTTTGTATTGTGTATGTGTGTCCACACATATGGAGGTCAGAGGACAACCTGAAAGAGTTATTCTACCCTTCTGCCATGTGGGTCCCTGGGAATAAATCTAAGACATCAGGCTTGGCAGCAAGCACCTTAACCTCTGAGCCATCTCATGGCCCAACACTGCTTTTCTCTGCCTTAGCAAATTGTCTTTCTCCCTCACATTCTGGATTCCCTCCTGACATCTTAACCATGGTTTCGACGTCGTGAACTCTCGGAGGGTCTTAAGTCTGTTGCCACTGTTACTTTCTTTGGAGCACACTCGCGTCACGAAGTTCTCTACCACGTGTCTCTCGTGTGCTTTTTTAAAATGAGTAACAGACACAAGATCACCAAGCTACGAGTCTTTTAGGTAGTGACCCTGTGGACTGAAGAACTGACAAGCGATTTCTACTTTACAAAACCACTCCCAGCAGCACTTAAGTGATGGAAATGGGAAGCATTATCAACCAGCTGCTATTTAACATGTTGATAAGTGAAATTCATCCACAATGCAATTGTGCAGAGCACAAAGTACAAATACTCTGCCCTGGGAACTACTTCACTTTCAATGCATATGACAATATTTACACTTCAAGTGATATGGATACTACTGTGCACACTAATTGCTTTATTCTGAGGGCTGGGATGATAGAGGAAATGATAACAGTCCTATAGAAGATACTGAACTAGTACAATGGACTCTGCTGCCTTTGCTCAATAAAAAAGGGGATAAATCATTTCTAAACCTTTTAAAAGGGTGCAGCATCCATAAATCATCACTGCAAACTTTTTTCCTAAATTTCAGTATGCTCCACACAGAACTCCAAGCTTCTGCTTCTGAGGCTCTAGAATAACTAGAATAACTAGGTGATCAACTACTACTAGACTTCATCAGTTTTGTCAACTCGGGTCTTCTGACAACACACCTGTGTGATCAGAATTTTTAGCTGAAATGAGCTCACCAAAACTACTTACTTGGTTCTAGAAATTCACTAGCATGTAAAACCAGAACTATCCCACATGTGCACCACGATGCCATAAGAAAACATGAAAAGTTTCTGCTTAATAATACATGTGGTTCTAGTTTTCAGTTTCCTTAAAAACAAAGCAGTTTCAGAACCAGAGAGAGGGCAGACAAGCTGGTTACTCCCCTCTTAACACGGAGTGAGGACCAGCATCCGAAGGGGCCTGAGCACCCACATACCACATCTGTGGAAGCTTCTCAGGAGCATCTCAGCATCTCCAACTCAGAACAACTCATCAGATATTAGGAAAAGATGCCTGCTGTATCTGGACACCATCTGCCCCCAAGGGCTCATGTGCTAAAGGCACATGGTCCTCTCCATGATGGAATGAGGGGGCAAGTCCTTTAAGAGTCCTAGAGTAAGGTATCAGGTCCTAGGGGCATTGAGATAGGTGGAATTGGTACACACTGTTGTTGGTTGTTTTGCTCACTGAGAGGCCCGCCACCTAGCTACCAAATAAATACACACACAGAGGCTTATATTTAATTATAAATGCTCAGCCTTAGCTTGGCTTGTTTCTTGTCAGCTTTCCTTAACTTATTCCATCTACCTTTTGCCTCTGGGTCTTTTTCCTGTTCTCTTACTTTGTGGCTTGCTGTATAGCTGGTGGCTGGCCCCTTCAGACTTCCTCCTTCTCTGGCTACTTCTCTTTCTCCTCCCTTTATTATTTTTTTCTTAAAGCTTTTTCAGGCACTATGAAAATTTGAGCCCCTCATTGGATGCCAAAATGTTGTTTCTGCTCTTTTGGGGGGGCCCATGACTCAGTTCCCAAATAAATCACACATGGAGGCTTATTCTTAATTATAAATGCCAGCCTCAGCTTGGCTTGTTTCTAGCCAGCTTTAACTTTAATTATCCTGTGTATCTTTTGCCTCTGGGCTTTCCCCTTATTTCTGTAAATATTACTCTTAACTCTGTGGCTTGCTATGTAGCTGGATGGCTGGCCCCTGGAGTCCTCCTCCTCCTTCTTGTCACATAGTTCTTACAAAAGCCAGTTAAATAACAATAATGCTGGCTCCACTACCTGTCTTCTTGTAAAATCTCCCGTCATCATGATACCATCAGGCCATGTGGCCCTCATCAGTTTGAGCAGATGTAATTGCCTCCAAAGCTGAGCTAAATAAACTCCTTCTTTATAAAGTACTTCAACTCAGATATTCTGATAGAACAACAAGGTAGATTACTACACAACCCCAGCAGAGTAATCCTAAACAAGGGACTACTTAAGGACTATTGGATATAGAATGGACAGTATTAGGATTCTAACTTGAGAGGTGGGCAATGTTTTGCATGTGAAAGAGAGACAGGATGGAGAGGGCTATAAAAATAGTAAATTCAAGTATATGCAGCACAGTGGGGCTGACTAATCCACAGTCATGTTATTTTAGGAACTAGTAGGAATCTCTGGACACAAAGCAGGAAGAATGAGACAAAAACATTAATTAACTTAACTTCATCGAACACTGTACACACATACACTACAGCCATAAATATTAAAGTAACAAATTTGTGGGGGGGCTAGTAGGGGTGGAACATGCCTGTGATCCCATCAGGATCAGTTTGAGGCCAGCTTGGACTACATGAGACCGTCTCAAAACATAAACTGGGAGGCAAATGTACAAGGAAGGAGACAGTTCAGGCAGGATGAAGGAAACAGTAGAAAACATTCTCAAACTTACCATTCCCATCCCGGAAGCTTTTGGACACTGCAACTGTGGAAAAGCAGAAGTTCCAAGGATGATAAGATGGCAGGGAGAAAAGCCTGAATCTGCCAAGCATGGTGGCACATGCCTTTAATTCCAGTACTCGGGAGGCAGAGGCAGTGAGTTCAAGGCTAGTCTGGTCTACAGAGCGAGTTCCAGGACAGCCAGAGCTATGCAGAGAGACCCTTTCTCAAAAATAAATAAATAAATGAATGAATGAATGAATAAATAAATAAATAGATAAATAAATAAAAGCGAAGCCCGAATCTTTCCAAGAAGCCTAATCAAAGAATAAACATGTGCTTCCCATATCAGAGGAGCTCTGGGAGGGAAGGAGGAGAGAATGGGAGGAGCCCCTCATTCCTCATGGCAACAGGAGGCTCCAGGACAAAGGGGTAGGGCCCTCACCATCTTAAGCAATAATTCACATCAGCAAACTAAAGGCAGTTTCAGAAATGGGAGATATAAGTTTACCTATTTTCTTAAAAAAGATACTGAAAAAATGGAACACAATAAAAGGCACAAGACAGGGAATACCAGGCCCAGGACATAACGTGATGTTCTAAAACAGACCAAGTGTCCGTTTATGGCAGGCCTTGGCTGCCACAAAGGACAAAAGAAGACAAGAGGAGAATGCAAGGTGAGGAAAAGCCAGGGGCCATGCCAGAGACCATCTGATCGCAGTAGACCTTCCTCTCCAGGGCTGGCTCTGACAGCTCAGGGACTGGTTGTGCCAGGACCACGTGGAAGAGAGGAAAAAGTGAGAAGTGTAGGTTCAACGTGCAGCTACCAAAGAAAGGCATTACCAATAATCAGCAATATTCTTTAATATGCAAACTTCTCACTCTTTTAGTCTCTGCTTTTGATCCAAGAGTATCTTTCGTAAGTTTAATTTAGTAAAAAACATTTCTTCAAAAAGAAAGACAAAAGCTCTGAGTGTTCTGCAGTCTATACGTTCCCCTTTTCCTTGGTTCTTTATAAAAAACAATGCTGTTCAGCGGGTTCTACTCTTCATTTTCTGTCTTGTTCGTTTTCCTGGTCGCTTCTGCAAACAAAACAAAACAAAAAAATCACATGTAGTCACACAGTACTTGGCCTTCTGTGTCAGGGTGAGAGGAACCAAGAGGAACAGATTTGGAGTTGAAAACAGACTGAACTGGCCCCAACCTGGACCCCTCACTTACATTTGCCCCTTTCTTCCCAGGCTTCCTGGGGCCCTTGCCGTGAGCCACCTTGGCTCGGAAGCTGGAGACGTCATCGTAGCTCTCACGGGTGTTCCACTTGGAGCCTTTCTTCTTTCCACCAAAACCAAACTTCTGGTTTTTGTACCGTCGTTTGGCATTGGGCCTGAAAAAGGTGGGCTCACAGATAACTGCACTGTAAACCTGATGAGCCGTGTGGCCTGGTGACAGGCGCAGGCTCATTTCTGCAAAGTTCTTAGGCACCACTCACTGTCCCAGGTCTCTTCTTGGCCTTACATTTTCACTCTACAAACCACCTAGGCAAACTCATCTATTAAGAAGTAACTCCAGCCGGGCGGTGGTGGCGCACGCCTTTAATCCCAGCACTCGGGAGGCAGAGGCAGGCGGATCTCTGTGAGTTCGAGGCCAGCCTGGGCTACCAAGTGAGTCCCAGAAAAGGCGCAAAGCTACACAGAGAAACCCTGTCTCGAAAAACCAAAAAAAAAAAAAAAAAGTAACTCCAGCCGGGCGGTGGTGGTGCACGCCTTTAATCCCAGCACTCGGGAGGCAAAGCCAGGCGGATCTTTGTGAGTTCGAGGCCAGCCTGGGCTACCAAGTGGGTTCCAGGAAAGGCGCAAAGCTACGCAGAGAAACCCTGTCTCGAAAAAAACCAAAAAAAAAAAAAAAAGAAGAAGAAGTAACTCCAGAGGAGGAGAAAAGGCTCCATCAGCACCATCTAGCCTCTTGCTTCCACTGCTGGCATCCATCTGAACTCAATCCTGCTAGTTCAGCCCTAGCTGTCTCTACTTCTCAAGGACAAATCCACAGTTAGTACTCAGATGTAATAAACTTTAAAACTTGTCAGGCGGATCTCTGTGAGTTCGAGGCCAGCCTGGTCTACAGAGTGAGTTCCAGGACAGGCAACAAAACTACACAGAGAAACCCTGTCTCAAAAAACCAAAAAAAAAAAAAACCAACGCCAAATTCAGCCTAATCAAACCACCACACCTCCTCTCCTGTGGAAATGCCAGGATTGGGGTCTCTACTACCTGGCCAGCACCCTGCCCTTCTGACATCTTCATCAGCCCTCACCCCACGTTTCTTCCCTGCACACGGATGGCACTTTTGAGCCATTACCCTTGCCCGGCGGGGATGCTGTGCTGTCACCTAGTCAAGCCTCCGCTTCCCTGGCTGCCGTTTATTTACACACACGCCTGTCACCTTCTCAAAATGGGCACATGACCTGGTCATAAATAACTGAGCCAACCGGTGTCTGTCCCCAACAGGATGAAGGCTCCCTAACTGCTGGCCTCACAATGTTTCCAGGGAGGGCAAGCACAGGCTGCCCCTCACACGCAGCCCACTGGCTCACTATGCCTCTCTATGGCTCTGCTGGTTCTTTCTTCCTCAAACACTTCTCTCCCACTTTCCTGCTCAGATGTTCACGGCCTTCACATTAGACTCAGGTGGGACGGTCCTCCACCGGGAAGCCATCCCCAGACTGTGCTAGGATTTCAAAATGTGCGCCCACCTGTGCAGAAAGTGAGACTGAAAAGGGGCACAGAGAGCCCCCAACCCCCTTTCAATCTTCATAGCACTGAGGCACACACCACTGCCTCACAGTAAATAAAGCAACAACGAAGGAGGTACTCGAAGCCTCCCTCCTAATGAGCGGCTGGACCTGGATCTGAGTCCTCGGGCTGGACTGCTCACCATCATTCTGAGAGTCAGGAAGTAAAACAGTCATTTGATGCTCTTTTCAAATGATCCAGGTACCAACTTTCCCCTTCAAACATTCCTGTGGCCACAGGTCCATCCCATGGCATCAAAGTCTCTACCCCTTGAGCAACGGTACTCTATACGGGAGGCCTTCCCTGGGGAACCCCCTCACCGCACTGACTGTTAGCCATGACAAGACAAACCAAACTTGAAGCCCTTACCCTTTACTCATCTGCTGGCCCTTAGCTCTTGCCTTTGCACCGCGTTCGGCAGGCTTCTGATCCCCATCGAGGAAATCCAGCTTATCAGAGAAGCCTGTGAAGGAAGAAGCATTTCCATCAGCACCACTGTGTTTCTAGGACCGTTCAAGACATGGCTGCTATTCCCTAAATGCACCTTAAGAAGCACACCTCATTCCCTACACCATTCCCCAGACCTAAGCCCAGCAGATTAAAAGCAAGATGACTGCAAAGCACTAAATGACACTATATTCCTTTAGCTCTACAGTACCCGATACCCGGGCTCCCCTACCTTTAGCGGACACTGACCTTTTTGGTATTTCTTGATGGCATTCATCATATGTGCTTTCTCCCGCTGCCTCTTCTGAAGGACCTCAGTCTGCACCTGTGAGACAGACACCTTGTGGTCAGGCATGCATCCCAAACCACGACTCCAAGGACTACCAAGCAGAGCACCAGCTGCTGCCTACTATGTTGGGTGGGCCATGGTGTCCCATGGTGCTGAGTGAACCTGAGCTCAGGGAAACCGGCAGACCCACTTCACCAGTAAGACCCAAACCAGTAAGGACCAAACTCACAGAGGGCCAGAACCAGATCACACCACAGCCACCTGACCTGGCATTCCTGCCTTGTCCTATTCTGTGCAGGTGTTCTTTCTCACCTTCTTTCCATACTTCCTAAGCGCTCGAAGTTGCTTGGCCTTTTCAGATTTCTCCATGGCAGCCTGTTTAGTCTGCAGCTTCTGTCGGATCTAAAAGACAGGATGTTGTCAGCTACTGTACGGAGCACACTAGACCAAGGCTCCAGTAGTCCATTAACTCTGAAAGCCGTGGAGCGTGTGTACTTTCCTAGTTTTCCACATGTGGATAATACAGCCCCAAAGTTGAGCCTTTATTCAGGCACCAAAAGTGTCAGGGTGCAGCCTCTTCAAGCATGCTTGTTCTATTACACAAAGCTGCCTGCTTGTCAGACAAGACCTGTATCTCCCACGCCCTGTTTACAGGTTAAGGCTAAACTTCAGTGCCCTCTTCTAACAGGCCACACATGTAATCACACTCCTTCCTGCACACTGATACCTCGCCCCTGCCATCAAACACACACGTTTTACTGAAAGCCTAAGTAGTCGTCAGCATGATTGTCAGGTGTATCTGGGCTTGTCTCTGGGTTAGCTTCTTGGGGCACCACCTGGAATTCTTTAAGATGAAGACTGAGACCAAACAAACAATTTAAATACATCCTGGATTCCATGTCAAAGTCTTTTCCTCCCAAAGCTAAATGAAGACCAAGTCTCCCAACTCTAAATTACACTCTGAGCCATACATCAACCCCTCACTTTCTAGAAAACAGAGGCCCAGAGAAGAAAACCCTGTCTACAAGCAACAGTGTTCTTGTTGGCAATGCTGAGCCCAGAACTACAAGACTATTGTGTCTCTATACCATGCCACTAACCCTGCCAGGAAGGAAATACTCAAGCCTTCTTTACTGCAGGGACACTTCTTCCAGCTCTTCTCTCCCTATTTTATCTAAGTGACTGGTGTGCCTCTGCAGCAAAGACTCTCCTTTAGAAATGCTGATTACAGGGGCTGAAAAGTTAGCTCAGCAGTTAAGAGCATGGGCTGTTCTTCCAGAAGACCTGGGTTCAATTCCCAGCCTCCACCTGGCAACACAACTGTCTGTAACTCTAGTTACACGGAATCTGACACCCTGATACCACTGCACATAAAAAAAAATAAATAAAGTAAAATAAATTACATATCTAAAATACTGATTACAGCCGGCACAAATCCTTTTTAAAGACCACAGGAAATGAGCCAGCTGAATGGACATACTTCAGTGTGAAGCCTTGGCTTTCCAGAGGGAAAACTTGCCTGTCTCTTACCTTCTGCATCTGCTGATCTGACTTGGCCATTTCTGCAAAATAATCAGTGGGTCGCTTGGTGGGGACTTGGAGCTGATGGAGCCGGGGTAGCACGGCCAGCACTGCGGCCTGGGCCTGGCGGTAGCTGAAATTGCAGGACAGAGTGAAATGAGGGGTGGAGGAAGAAAGGCCTCCATTTCTCATTGCCTCTCAGGAGTTAACCAGTCTCGGGACTATGGACATCCCACCGGCACTAGCAAGACAAAACGAACAAAAGCTTCGATAAAACTCCACTAATTTCATATGTAACAGAAATCTCACTTGACACTCATTTTTAAGGGGGAAATACTTCTAAAGGCCAATCAGGTGTTGAAAACGAGGGGCTTACTAAAGGTACCATTAACACACAAACTATGAACTCTTTCCCAATCATTACAGAAAGTGCATTCACAACCATTCCTAGGCAGTCTGTTCTAATGACTGGATGCACCCACACAAACTTTAAATGAGTTATTTGGAATAGCCCTCAAGCAGGGCTCTGGTTAAATGATGACCAAGGAGCTAGTCTTTCAAGCAGGAGGAAGCCTAGCTCCACTCTGAGGTTCGTGCTAACCCCTCGGAGCCTCTGAGGGTGCAGGCATACTACGTTCCCCTTCCGGTGATTCTCTATCACAGGACCCATAACACAACATACAAACTCATTTCCCTCTGGAAGTCGTCTTCTGGATTAACACCTTTCTTCTGGTCCTTGTTCTGGGGTGTTGGCTGAGGTTCACTGACATCCGGCACTGGACCCAGGGTCACATCGAGCCTTTCAACCCACTCCAGATCCCGTTTGAATTCAGCCAGACACTGCTTCAGACCATTCTAGGTAAGTCAGACAGGGTGCTCATGAGAACCCAGAGTTTGTCTCTCTCAAGCCCAAAGTGCTAAGCTCAAACACCAGCACATGAAGCCGACCGCCTGGTCAAGGCACAGGGTACATCTGTCTCCCAAGTAGCACGGCGCTGTGCACACCCCATTCCAAGGACCCCGACCCCCAAGCGAGCTCACCACATCATTCACCGCCTTCTTCGGCCTCTCTAGAACAACATTGAGGCCTGGCTTCAGGAGTCCGCGGGAAAACGCATCCTGCAACTACAGACCCGGGCGCGTCAGGACCAAAGAGCTAGAGTTCCCGTCCCACGCCTTGCCCCGCGAGCCCCGCTGCCGCCTACCTCCCGGTCTGAGACCAGGGACTCTTCCGATTCCGAGTCTGAAAGCGGAGGGGTATCCATCTCGCGGTCTCCCACTCCCGCGGGGTGAGCCCGTCACTCCACGTGCCCTGAAGACACACCAGCTCCAACAACTTCTCCACTCGCTTCAGGCTTTTCGACCCGGACTTCCGCTTCCGGTTGCAGAGCCGCACTTCCGGTTTCTCGTTGCTATAGGAACTGCTGTGGCGTTTGGGCGTGCCTGAGTTACTCCGGATCTTTAGAAGGAGTACCTGCGGATCCCTGCGTGGTCTGGTAACACAGAGTCGTGAAGAGAGAGGTGAGAGGTTTCTCTGGGGTCCTTCGAAGAGCCTGGGGTCGTTGAGAAAACAAGAGAGAAAGGCAAAGCGTGGAAGGAGCCGCGGGGTCGGGGCGACGAGGAGAGGAGTCTGGGGGCGGGGCAACGAGGAGAGGAGTCTGGGGGCGGGGCGACGAGGAGAGGAATCTGGGGGCGGGGCGACGAGGAGAGGAGTCTGGGGGCGGGGCGATAGAGGAGTGAGGCGGACTCAGGGAGGGGCGGGCCAAAGGCGGAGTTCAGGACTGGGGCGGGGCCGGGCCGGGGCGGGGACTTGGTGGGCGGGGCCGGGGGCGGGGCGGGGAGATGTGATGCGCTTCTCCACTCTCACCTGCTTGCTGATCACCTTCAGCAGCATTGTTTGACAGGTACCATGTCCACCGTGGTAGCTCAGGCGCTGCATGTTTTTGGTCTTCGTGCCCACGTGGCCAACAATATCTTCTTCTTCGATGAACAGATCATTATATTCCCTTCAGGAAATCACTGTGTGAAGTACAATCTGGATCAGAAATGGCAAAAATTCATTCCAGGTAAAAAGAAAAAGAAACCCTTCCCATCTTGTCACAAATATTAAAGGCATGTGCTACACAGAACCACACAGTCTTGAAGATTAGGGAGGTCTTTTGTTTGTTTGTTTTTGAGACAGGGTTTCTCTGTGTAGCTTTGCGCCTTTCCTGGATCGCGCTCTGTAGACCAGGCTGGCCTCAAACTCACAAAGATCCACCTGCCTCTGCCTCAGGGAGGTCTTTTTTTGACAGCTGGGATATACATGTAGTTTTTATAAATGTAGACAAAATAAATATCAATTTGCACTGTTTAATACTAGGTTATCCTGACACAGGTAGTCAAAATGACATGCAAAATAACACTGATTTTAAAAGCATTTCTTCACTGTGACTTCACAGAAGTTACTTTAAAGAGTGTTTTTCTTGTAGTCTCCTGCAGTTGGGTTTGTCCTCACCAGAACCCCTTTTTGAGTCTAACAGTTTCAGGAGCGCAGCACCTTCATTGATTCCCTGTACGGTGGACGCACTGGAAATCTTATCCTAAGTCACAAATTATCTTCCTTAGAACCTGACCCCTGTTTTTGTTTACATTGGTCCAGCCAGCCAATGATATTCATGACATTTCCCCCACTTGTTTATTCATTCATAAGCAAATATGAAAGACCACAATACATATATGTAATCATTAATGAATTACTATTACACGAAGACCTGTGCACCCAGACACCCAGGATCAGCCATTTCCAGCATCTCTCCATTGCTTTCCTCTCAGTACACCCCACCACCAACCCACCACCCCGGCCAGCCCATCTTGGGTCACGCATGTACTACATTGGGTCTTGCATTTACCACACTGTGTATACAAAGTATACTTTTGTTTTCACTATTTTCCTATTTTATACAGATGGAATCATAGTCTGTGTGTAATGTTGCTAGCATCCTTTGTTCAGCTTCTGTGAGTCATGCATTTTGACACATAGAACTGAGTTCATTTTGTTGCATTGGGATTGCACACACACACACACACACACACACACACTTACTCTATAGCCATTCCAGATTTGAGGGGCATGTGAGAAATAACAATTATTTGTTATTTAGAAACATACCACCATTAACCATTCTTGCATTCACACATGTCTCTGCAAAGATGTTCCAGGACACACGGCCAGAACTAAAATTAGGGAGAAATGTGATCGTATTGGTTTATGTTGCTACTAACAATGCGTAAGTGTCCCTATTACCCATCCTCACCAGCTCTTGCAGTTCAACTTCCTAATTTGTGTGTGTGTGAGAGAGAGAGATTCTAGTTATCAAAAAAGGGATGTGTTGCTTTAGCTTGTATGTCTGTATTGCTAATTAAGATGGGTATCTTTTCACGTGTTTATGGAATATCCCTGCTTCAATTTATGTTAAATGGCTTTTTATCAACTTTTCTATTATTTTTGTGAGTTTTGTTTTGAGGGGTAGCTCTCTTGAGTTATGGGCACACTTGTATACTCTGTATGCTAATCATTTGTCAGATGCATGTGTTAGAAATAATTCTCTTCTGCAGCCTGTATTTTTTCCTCCTCGTGGTATCTTGGGATGGAGAATAATTCTTAGGGTTTTGTTTGTTTGGTTGGTTGGTTGGTTGCTTTGGTTTTTTTTTTTTTCAAGACAGAGTTTCTCTGTGTAGCCCTGGCTGTGCTGGAACTCACTATGTAGACCAGGCTGGCCTCAAACTCACAGAGATCCACCTGCCTCTGCCTCCCAAGTGCTGGAATTAAAGGCATGTGCCACCATTACCCAACAATAATTCTTATTTTTAATGAAGTAAAAGTTATCAAATGCCTGACAGGGGTGGCACACACCTTTAATCCCAGCACTCACGAGACAGAAGCAGGAGAAACTCTGAGTTCAAGACCAGCCTGGTCTACAAAGTGAGTTGTAGGGCACCCAGAGCTGTTACACAAGGAAACTCTGTCTCAACTCCCCTCCAAAAAAGTTATCAAACACTATGTAAACATTATGGAAGAATAAACCATATTAAGTATAGCTGAGGGGCTGGGGACATAGCAAAGTGGGTAAAGCATTTGCCGGGCATGTGTGAGGACCTCAGCTTGAACCCACATAAAGCCAGGAGTGATAGCACACATCTGACATCCCATTGCTTCTGTGGAAAGATGGGAAATAGACATAGGACATGCCACAGAAGCCTGTGGGCCAGCTAACCTGGCATGCACAGCAGTGAAGAGCAAAGAGGCCCTGCCTCAAACAGGGTGGAAGACCCACACCCCAGGGTGTCCTCTGACCTCTGCAAGTGTGCCATGGCAAGTGCGTACACACACACACACACACACACACACACACACACACACACACACAAGGGGGGGAGAGTTGAATTTATTATCTTTTATGTCCAGCATATTTGCTGGACTATCAGTAACTCTAGTAACTTTTCTATAGACACATCTACAATAATAATGGTTTCTTTACCTTGTGTCACTGTACTGGGAAGCATCTTGAGAGAGTTGAGTAGAAGCAATGAAAATGCTCCTGGTCGTTATGTTTCTGGTCATAAAGAACTTCTATTCATTTCTCCTTATAAAGAAAGATATTTGCTATGAACAAATGTCAGTGTCCTATATCAGATTAAATAAATTCTTTTTTCCCAATTTTCTGTGCTTTTGCCCTCAGTGAACAGATTATGGATTTCCTAGCATGTATTTCGGTATCTAATATAGAACTTTGTATATGACTTACTAACACTAAACCAACCATCATTTTATATATACAGACAATATTTGAGTATATTTTCTCTCATATTCACTAGGTTCTGCCACTGTTGCTTGGTATAATTTATATAGTCCAGCTGGGATCCTTTTCCATCAACATTTAGCGATGAGACATAGCGCTAAATTCTCCAAGTTTTTGTTAGTTTGAGAATGTTTTATTTCATCTTCATTTAAGAAGCTAGTTTGATGGGGTATAGAATTTTGGGGGTACGGGTTTTATTCCATTGTCTTTTGGCCTCTGCTTTGTTATAGTAGCTAAGGAATTAGCCACTGGGATCCTATTTTTGTGGTACACAATCTTTCCCTAGATGTTTGTAATGTCTTCTTTGTCTGTGTATGCGTGTGTGTGTGTGTGTGTGTGTGTGTGTGTGTGTGTGTGTGTGTGTGTGTGTGTCCCATTTCCTGTTTTCCTTTCTCATTCACCTAAGAGTTCTCTGGGATCTCAGACATCTTGAGAGGGGACTGATAACATCAGGTAAGGGGATGTGTAAGGCAGGGTGGGGGCATTCCGGGGTCTGTTTTGGATTAGGCGTGACTGGTTTCCTCCTAAACAGACACAGAAGCACAGTTGTTACACTTGAGCAGCCAGAGTGAGAAAGGGCTGAGAGAGGAGACATGTCTGCTTGAGACACACAGAAGCAACTAAATGGAATGTAAGGGGCAGTTTGGACTCCCAGGCTTCCGTTAGCTCAGAGACTACTCCAGCTACAGTGAGGAGACGTGGAAGAACTAGCAGAAGAAGAACCAAGAAAGGGGGGTGAGAGATGGAGGTATTTCAAGGATAAGTGAATTAACTGGACTGAGTGCAGTATGTCTGACAAGCTAAAATCAGTCAAGAAGTCTGGTCATGGGTCACATGGAAGGATTGCCATCCGTGACCATGTCACAACAACGGTCCTGGAGGACTCTGTTGCCTAGTGATGCTGTAGACATCTTGCTTTAGTCCACACTATGGTCTTCACAAAACTCACTTCAGGACACCATTCTCAACATGCCTACCTGTTCTTGCACAAGGCGTGACTGTGCCAAGCACCTGCTGGTATTCAGTCCCTGGATGAGCAAATGAATGAATGAGCGAGAAAGCCATGGTCCCTGCCCTCCACAAGCTCTGTGCTGTAGCAGAGATAGATAAGCGTGCTTTCCAGTACTCGGGCTTGTGTCAATGAGGGGGACAAACGCTTCCCACAGTGCAGCCGGGTAGAAAGCACAGGTGTAAACGCGTTCCCCTTGCCTCCTCCAGACACGAACATGTCCCGAGCTTTATGCCATTTCCCCCCCGATCCTTGCTTCAGTCCCAGCCTCTGCCCTCAGCTTCCAAACCTTACTCAACTTCTACATCCTTTTATCCCCAAATATTCACACTATGGAGTTCATAGTACACATCCAAAATCCATTTTTATTATCTCCTCTTTCCTCATGTTGTTTCCTTGCTGGATATCCAAACTCATGTTAAAGACATTATTACCAAAGCAATGAGACCCAGGCATAAATATCCCAGAAGCCCAGTAACTATGTATATAAATATGTGACTTTAACATACATGTGGTATTAGGATTCAGTGCTAAGCTAGCCAGTCATGTCTTTGAGAAATGGGAAGCCATTAAGAGTCTTCTTTTCTTTAATGTGTGTGTGTGTGTGTGTGTGTGTGTGTGTATGTGTGTGTGTCTGCATGAGTGTGCATGAGTGTACAGTGCCTGCAGAGGCTAGAAGAGTATATCAGATCCCCTGGCTCTGAAGTTACACGCAGTTTGAGCCTCCCAACTCAGGGACAGGGAATCGAACCCAGTTCTTCTGGAAGAGCAGGACACACTCAACCTCAGAGCCATCTCTCTAGACCCTAGAGTCTCAGTAATTATCCTTTCTCATCATGGGCCCAGGATAGATTGAAATTTTAAATGTAAATCAATCAAATCATTAAAAACTAGAAACAAATACACACAGTTAAAGTTCAGTGATTCAGAGGGGCCCTTTTAAGGAAAAATCAGCAGAGTCTAACTTGTCCAGCCTGTACTCCCCTCCTGTCCCACTTCTCCACAGGGCCCACAAACCTCCATGTCATTCACTGGATTCTACCGGTTCTACCTATTAACACTTCCCTAATCGCCCCCTTTGACATGTGCACTGTTCCTGCTGCTGTCATATAGCATATTGCTACCACCACCTCTAGCTCTCCGCTTCCCCTGCTGACCAGTTTCCCTGCCTTCAGGACTGCCATCCACACAGCTGCTGGGGAGATTTTCCTACAGCGCACATCTGACCCTTCCTAAAGGTTCCCAGTGGCTCCTGTTGCCTCCCAACTGCAATCTAAGCCTTGTGCAAGGCTCTCAGTAACCCAGAGCCATGCTCCTCTCCGACACAGCTGTCCCTCCAGGCTCCCTGCAGAAGTTCTGTGTGCGGGGCAGTTGTGCTGTGGACAATATACTCACTCACCCCTCCTTAGCTTGCTGCAAATCAGCAGCGTGGAGCCCATCACAGAGGGACTCCCATAATCTGCTAGTGCATCTTCCTCTACCCCACTCAACTGCCCTGTCTGGGACCCACATTCACAGTGACTCACCCCTGTGCACAGTGCCTAGGGCCCACAATACTTTGGGGCCTCTGAAAAGATTTACTTTGTATTAATATAGGAAGAAAATGAATACAGCAATAATGATTATATGATAGCAAATCCAGCCTGGATTATATTCCTGTCTATGTAAGTGCAACCACCAAATATATGAATATATATGTACATAATATACATATCTATTCAATTCTGTTACACTTATTTATTCATTGTGTGTGTGTGTGTGTGTGTGTGTGTGTGTGTGTTCGTGCTTGTACACCTGCTTGCCATGGCATGCATGTGATGGTCAGAAGACAACTTGTAGATATTTGTTCCTTCCTTCTACCATGTGGGTTCTGGGCATCAAATTTCTGGGCAGGTGCTTGGCACAGCCATGCCTTGTACAAGAACAGGTATGTTGAGAACGGTGTCCTTACGTGAGTTTTGTGAAGATCCTAGTGTGGACTAGAGCAGCAAGCCCTCTTACCCACTGAGCCAGCTTGCTAGCCCGATTTTTATTGTTTTTTTTAATGTATAATTATGTGTACATGTATGCACAGGAGGCATGTGCGTGTCAAGGGGCGGGGGTGTGCCTGTGGAGGCCAGAGGCTTTGGATCCCCCTGGAGCTGGAGTTACAGGTGATTGTGAGCCACCTGATGTGGGTGCTGGGAGCCTAACTCCGGTCCTGTGGAAAAGTCACCAGCCCTATTTTTATCATTTTTAATGAAGGAAGAGACCCGTGAGAGCAGAATGCCCACGGCCCACGTGGTAGGGCCTGCTGCGGCCCTGTGCTGTCTGTCTTCTGGATGAAGTGTCACACTTTAATCCTCACCACAGCTTTCATTTCTTCTGCGTGGCCGCAAGACGCTGACAGGGTTTCTGGCTATCGTCTCTAAATTCTAGGAAAAGGGACAAGGGTATGCACGTCTTCCTGCTTATCAAGGAAGCACAAAGCTCCATCATAGACTTCCGCGTCTGCCTAGCTGCCAGACTCAGCAATTGAGTAGCTAGCATCCAGCCTCTGCAGTAGAGTACCCAATGCTGGATTCTCAAGGTGTAAAGGCCTGCAGGATTGGAGCCTACCCCACCCTTGTCAGCCCATCCCTGGTCACCTCTGACTCCCACACAGTGCCCCAGCAATCCATCTCCTTGGGATTTCCCCCACCATATGCACCCTCTACTACAGCCATTCACTGCTCGAGCTTCTCCTGCCACGGGCAGCTTCCTCCATCCTATCTGGTCCTGACTCAGAAAAGACTCCTTGGCATCCTCGCTCACCTAGTGAGGTGCCCATCCCAGTCATTTCCACAGTTGCCTGCATACAGTTGAACCAAGCGGGGGCCCAGGACTGATCTTTGCACATCATACACCTTTCTCCTCTGTCGGTGGTGCGCCTTGCTAAGCCTGGTTGGACCTTGATGGAAGCATTGTCTGCCCTCAGTCCCCCCTTTTACCTCCTTTTGCAGGCTCAGACAAGAGTCAGGGCATGCTGGCCTTGTCCATCAGTCCCAATCGGCGATACCTCGCTATCTCCGAGACTGTGCTGGAAAAACCCACCATCACTATTTATGAGCTGTCATCCATCCCTTGCCGGAAGCGCAAAGTCCTGAATAATTTTGACTTCCAAGTTCAAAAGTTTATCAGCATGGCTTTTTCTCCAGACTCTAAATACCTGCTGACCCAGACGTCACCTCCAGAGTCAAACCTCGTCTATTGGCTATGGGAAAAGCAGAAAGTAATGGCCATTGTTAGAACTGATGTCCAGAACAACCCCATCTACCAGGTACCCCCGGCAAGGCACATGCCTTCCCCGTTGTAAAGCAGTAAGCGCCAGACTTCTACTTGGCACTTTATACTCATTTCTACCGTGCGTTGTAACACCCGGCTTCATGAGAAGCACATAGGAATATGTGGTTATTACCCCATCTTAGAGATGAGGGACTTGAGGCCCTAAGAGGCCAAGTAACTCAGCTAAGACTGCAGAGGTGGTGAGAGGCAGAGCCAGCTGTTTCCCAGCTGTCTTCTGTCTTCCTTCGTCTGGCCCAGAACTACTGTCTGGCACAGGCTAGACCCAGCTGTGCTATCTAAAACTTACTCTCCTTGGTTCTGGCCCCTTTGGGCAGCAGGAGGATTTCAGGAACGGCATATAAATTGATAGATTTGGGTTTTTATTTTGTTTAGGAGGGGTGTTGTTTGGGTTTTAAAACAGGTTATGACTACATAGCTCAGGCTAGCCATGAATTTACGATCTCCCCTGCCTCTGCCTCCCAAATGCTGGGATTAGAGGTGAATGGGACCATGCCCAGCAAAAAGGTAGATGTGTAAGAAACTGTCAATGAAGTTGTGTGGAGAATAGAATTTTCTCTTGTGGTTTCAGAACAAAATGAGCCACTAGGAAACAGGTTGGTTGACTGCTTAGGCAGGGAGTCCCAAGATTTTATATCTCTGTCCAGCATCATGTATTCATTTTCACAAGCTCAAGAAGTCTGTACTGTCCATGGTCAGAGATACTAGCTCATCAGAGCTTTAAGCATGCATCATTCATTTCTCAAAGGTTGATGTGTAAGCCAGGGCACCACCAACAAAACACTTACATCCCTTCTTAATACAGAGAAGAGTGTTGATTGCCGAATCGCAGAGGCAGGGAGAACCAAAAGGCTGTTTCATCCAGGACATAGTATCCCAGTGATGAGCCCTCCCCAGAGCAGAGAGCACCTCCTCTGTAGTAGATCCAATGAGCATCTACTAGGTGCCCCCTCGGCACCTACACAGAGACTCGGCACAATGTACCACAAGTTGCTCTCTGTCTAGTGAGGACAGCAGGTTAACTGCCCTTAGTGTGTGTTGGATAAGGGCTACAGCTGCAGGAAATTCATCTGATGGAAGACCACATCATCCCTCCAGATGTGTGCTTTCCTCCCCCTGGACAGGCCTCCATACACCGGTTCAACCCCATGTCTCTGTTTCCAACTGAACTGCATTCCCTCATGCTGGCACAGAGTATAGCTCTGCTCAGACGAGAAAACGTGTTAGTGCATGCCTGTAATCACACCACTCGGGAAGTTGAGGCAGGAGGAGTGTCTGTTTAAGACCAGCCTGGGCTACATAGTGAGTTCAAGGCCAGCCTGGGCTACAAAAATAAAAAAGATTGTTTATTCTACTTTCTTTTTAAAGTGTGTTGACTGATAGTCCCATCCAGTAGATATAGATGTGTATCTTTATCAAATATAAAATTCCATGACTCTATGATATGTACAAGACATTCTGAACTACCTAAAGTGAGTATTAACTGGTAAAGTGGGAATAATTGCATCAAGAGTCAGACTGTCTTTTTTTTTTTCTTTTGTCTCCTGACATTTTGCAGGTCAGCATCAACCCCCAGGATAATACTCAAGTTTGTGTCACTGGAAATGGGCTATTTAAGCTGCTCCGTTTTGCTGAAGGAACCCTAAAGCAAACCAATTTCCAGAGGGGAGAATCCCCAAACTACCTAGCCCATGCCTGGGTGTCTGATGACAGGATCATTGCCGGCACCGACACCGGCAGGCTCTGTCTCTTTGAATCTGGAGATCAGCGCTGGGAGACGAACATAATGATCAAGGAGCCCACTAGCTCTAAGAGCCTGGATATCATCCACAAGTCAGAGAGGTAACAGTGCCCTCTGCTGGGCTGGTGCACACCCTCATCGTTCTGCCCAAGTTACATAAAATGAGCTTCTTCCAAAGCCTCTCACAGATTTGGTTCCTAGCACCTGTATGGCAGCTCACAATCATTCCAGGACATCTGGCGCCATCTTCTGGCCTCTGAGGGCATTGTTGGGTCCATAAGAAGTCCCACAAAAAGCCCATCAGACACATAAGTAATCAACAAGAGCATTTAATTTCTTGAGAATAAAAATTCCAGCATGCTGGGGTAAAACCGTCTGGCAAAATGGTAACCCCAAGAGAAGCTTGCAGGCTCCTTTTATGCAGGATTAGGGGAATTCCAGCTGTGGTTAAGTTGACTTTTAAGTGATTGGGTATGGACTCTTACTGGTACAGGAGTCATTTTATGATTGGCTCATGACATTTGGCCAGCAATTGTGGCTACAGTGTCAGGGGTCTGTCTGTCTGCTGTGTCAGGGGTCTGTCTGTCTGCTGTGTCAGGGGTCTGTTTGACTGAAAATAGCAAGAACAGTTCCTGCTTGTGACCAAGTAGGACTCTAATTGGCTACCAGACTGGACGTACTTCCTGAGGGTCTGGTTGAAGCCAGACATGAGTCAACGTGGGATGGTCTATATGTCAAATTGCTCTGATTGGTCAATAAATAAAACACTGATTGGCCAGTGGCCAGGCAGTAAGTATAGGCAGGACTAACAGAGAGGAGAAAAGAAAGAACAGGAAGGCAGAAGGAGTCACTGCCAGCCTCCGCCATGACAAGCAGCATGTGAAGATGCTGGTAAGCCACGAGCCACATGGCAAGGTATAGATTTATGGAAATGGATTAATTTACACTATAAAAACAGTTAGCAAGAAGCCTGCCATGGCCATACAGTTTGTAAGCAATGTAAGTCTCTGTGTTTACTTGGTTGGGTCTGAGCGGCTGTGGGACTGGTGGGTGACAAAGATTTGTCCTGACTGTGGGCAAGGCAGGAAAACTCTAGCTACAAATGGCACCCAATGTGTTGGCAAGAGTTTCCACCTAAAACCTGAGAAAAAAAGATTCTAAAATGGATCTAAAAACAGTTCCTAGTTGTTTCTCTCAAGCTAGTGGCAGCCTGTGTGTTTGAGCTACTATGGTAGGTTCCTGGCGTGTGCACTCGACCTGCAGTTTGGCGGGAACAGGATGGTGGGGTAATATGGGGCAGAGGTTTTAGCAAACTAGCCCCTGGGGGAGGGAACAACTGGTCCTGTTAGAGTGGGTCCTGTTATGAGAGGGGACAGCCACTTCAAGCACCATGTACCCATGCAGCACACTTAGATACATATGAGCTAGACCCACAGACATAAGCTAAAAACAATCTTGTTTAAGCCGCTTACCACCCTCCACCTTGAAAGCCAGCTCTACCCATTTCTTCCTTCTCTTTCAGCACCTATCTCTATTCAAGCACAAACCTGGCCATGATGACCATGGCCTACATACAGCTCTTTTTATTTTTATGCCTAGTCTCGTTTTATACACAGTTCAGTATGACAAGCCTTCAAAATTGTATTTTTTTTTCAAAAGCATGTTTTCTATGGCTGGCTGCCTAATTTACCAAATTCATGACATAAAGGCCCTCAGAGCCCTTGCGGCGTGCAAGGCGACTTGACAGGCCCTCAGGCGGTGACAGTCGAAAGGGAGGTAACCATGAGCAAAGAGGGGTAAGGAAGTGGACTCAGTAGATCTGACAGAAGGCTGCCAGGGAGGGGTGGTTCCATCTTCACTGTGACAGGAGTGGTCACCTCTCACACATAGTGGAATTGCTGTGGGATGTGTCAGACACTGTTGACAAAGCCATGGGAGGCCTGTCCTTCACGGTGCCTGTCCTCATCACGCCAGCTTCACAGACCAGGGGATGGAGACCTAAGATCTCTGACAGGGACCAGAATTCCATTTCCTTCTCTCTGAGCCAAGATCCCAATCTCCCCGCCACCTGGCACCCTGTGGATTCTTCCTCCTCAGTAACTTCTGGTCCCCCAATTCCCACAATCCCTCCCCATGCCGGTTGGTATCTCTTTATTTTGTGGCTTGAGAATGGCTTCCTAAGGAAGTCTTGATGGAATTATTCCCCCCCCCCTTTTGTAATGACTACTTCCATTAGGTAGTTCAGATCATCCCTTATATGCCACTACATCTTGGAATTTTGTAACATTTTATGAAGACACGTGTCTGTGTGTGCTATATGCACAGTATTTTGGTGGGTCCAGGACTCCCAGCACAGAGGCCCCTTAGCTCAGCCCAGCAGCACTGCCTGTCTCCCCTCCTGAAAAGGAACATCAGCTCTCATCTCTGGGTTCCCTGCATGACCAATGTATTTTCTTGCTTGTGGGCTCAGCCAGTGAAGTTCTGTCTGCTCACTACCCCAATACACAGACGCATGCTCACCGGTTCCCGTTTGCCCCGGAGTGCCTGACCAAGAGCACTTGGCCTCTGCTCACCTAGGGCAGGTGCACCTCCTCAGTTCCTGCCCTCAGAAAGCCTGCGTTGCCTGTAGCTAGGTCTTTGTGGCATGCCTAGCTGCCCCTTACCAGTCCTTAGCACATGAGCCTGAGACTTGAAGCTTCTGGGGCCAAGGGCTGTGCTGATCTTATACACTGTGGTTTCATGGAGCTCTTATAACTCTAAATTAACATTTATGATCAGGTAGAAATATTTATTGTATGGCTAAAGGAATGGAAAAAGAGACCTGGGTTCAAATCTCAGCTCTGCCAGGCAGTTATATTATCTTACTATACCCAGTCCCCTGATCCACTTATTTCTAAACTAAGTTGGCAATCCCCATCCTCCGTCTAGCAGACATACTCACCATGCCGTGTGGAGTTCCCACGCCAGACAGCAGCATTTGGCTTTGGGAAAGGAGATCCGTGGGTGGCCTCGCTCACAACCAAGGATATCTCCCACCCCCTCTCTCAGAAGACAGGGTCTCCTTATGTGGCCTACATACTGAAACTCACTGTGTAGCCCAGGCTGGCCTTGGATTCACAGAGATCCACCTGCCTGTGTCCTGGAATTAAATTTGTGTGCCGACCCCCGCCGCACCCCCCAGAGCTTACTGCTTCTCCTTAGGATTGTCTCCAAAAAACATCATGTGCTCTCTTCCTTTTCCAGCCTGATTGAATTTCCACCACCCAGCTCCCCGGTTCCCTCCTTCGAACAGATGGTGGCAACCAGTTACCCCCACCACATGTCCATGCCCCAAGTATTTGCCATCGCTGCCTATTCAAAGGGGTTCGCCTGCTCGGCTGGGCCGGGCAGGGTGCTGCTCTTTGAGAAGGTGGAAGACAAGGACTTCTACCGAGAGAGCAGGGAAATCCGGGTAAGGAGAAAGCAAATGGGGTCCTTGAGGGCATTGTTCTGCAGCAGCCATGCTCTGACAGAGCATTTCACCAGGAAGGACTGGGGAGACACAGTCAGCGAGCCCCAACCTGAGAAACTCAGGAGCCGGGAAACTGGGTTGGGATTTAGAAGTAGCAAGATCTGGATTTAAGTCCTATGGGGAAATGTGTCAAATTAATGCAGAGAGACTTCCTCCCTGAACTCTGATATCCCACAACCCTTCCATTATTATATCCACGATATTAAGCACACTGCCCAGCACACACGTTTATGGAATAAATGATACAGAAATGACCTGGACCAGCAGGTTGTTCTTCAATGACAGAGTCTTGAGGGGGAGGACCAGGAGATGAGAAAATAAAGAGGATAGGAAAGTTGGGATCAGGGACTCTTACGCTGATGGCTCATGCAAGCCAGTTTGTTAACGAGTGCGGCATCTTATATGCAGCTTGCAGGGGGACGTGGGACAGAGTCAACAGAAAACTGTTGTACAGTGGGATGAAGTCAACAGGAAGCTAGTCAAGCAATGTCACACAAATGAAACACAGGATATCTCAAGTGCATCAAAGATCAAGCACTCAACAGCCTTGGGACTGATGACCACAGCCCTTCAGAAGGGTCAAGTTCTCAGGACCCAGAAAACTGTGGTTTCCCCAAGGCCTGGTCCTAGGTCATTACTGGCCTTGGCTGGCATGTACCTGGTTTTAGACAAAGAACTGAGTTATTTTCCCATACATCGGGGTCCCAAGGAAAGTCTCAGACTGTCCTGGTCCTCAACCTCGAAAGCTGTGGAGACAGGCATAGTAGAGCAGTTTGGGGAGGAACCCAGAAGGCTCCTTGGTGTTTGATGCTACTCTTGAGGAATCTTAGAACATGGAGGACACCTGACAAGAGGACATAACCAGGAACTCCAGGTGGTGACAGCAGCTTCAGCAGGGACACCCTGGCAGCCTAGGGGAGACATGCCCTGCTGCCTGTACAAATGGGTTCATGACACTTGAGAGGAAAAGAGGGGCACTGTGGCCAGTGAAAGGCAGCAAATGCCGGTCTGGAACATACTTCAGCAGCCCACAAGGATTTGGGGTAGAAAGGATTATGTTTAAGAAAAATTGATCTGCCCATGGATACATGGTGTCAGAAATAACTCTGTGATTTATTGGCTGAAATGAGCTCTTGAACCTCCAAAGCTGTGTTTCTCTGTTTAGAGCATGATATAACCCCCATGAGAGGTAGAGGTGAAAGGCATGAGACGGGAGGCTGTGTAGATCCCCACATGCACTCCTGGGTACTCAGTGTTCAAAGAATGGCAGTGGCCACATGGCTGTAGCCAGGAATCAGTGGAGAGCTTTTTGGTTGGTGTAACCCAAAGCTAGTGAGGCCTAAGATCGTAGCCGTGGGTAGCAGGGGCAAGGGGAAGAAAGATTGCCCTTGTGAAGACTAATTCTGGGTAGAGGCAGGAGGAGTGTTCTCAATGAGTACCCAGAAATGATGTCCAGGCTTTGAAGTGGGAAGTCTGAAGGCACAGGCTGACACAGTGAGAGTTTACTTAGCCCATAAAGAAATGTCACAGGTATTTATCAAATGTTTACTGAGCCTGGCGGGCTCAGTGTTGGGGGCTGGACACACAGTGTGGCGCGCGGGCAGAGGAGGGGTGGGGAGTCAGCACATGAAGAGCCCCAGCTCAGGACTCAACAAGCAGAGAAGCAAAAATGAACAGTGTGTCAGATGAGAACAACACAGGGCAGAAACTCCAGCCAGGAAGAGACCCAGAAGCTGGAGGGGCTCTGTTCCAGAACCATCGGGGCACTGTCTCTCCAAGGAAGGTGGCCTTTGATCCAAAACCAGAGCAAAGTAAAGCAGCTGGGATGTAGGCTTGGAGACCGGTAGGAAAACCACTGTGCACACAGAGGAAGAATGCTCAGCATGTCCTGACATACACAGCCTACTACCCAGTCCCTAGCACCTTGCTCCTACTGTCTTAAATATGTGGCATTACAATTAGAGACACTATCACTGTTTTCAGTGAAACCCCCCATGTTAGGATAGAATCCCTAAAAGATAAAACTATAGAAAAAATAGGGGCTTGATGGATGGCTCAGTAGACAAAGCTTTTGCTATTTGAGAGTGAGGACCTGAGTTCATATCCCCAGCACCCATACAAAAGGCAGGGGCAGTAGTTTTCACCTATAACCCCCAAGCAGAGGGAGGAGGCCAGACACAGTTGAATCCTGAGAGCTGGTTGGCCAGACAGCCTAGCCAATCGGTGAGCTCTGGGTTCAGTGAGAGACTCCACCTCCAAAACTCCAGTGGAGAGCAATAGAGGAATGCTGCTATGAGACCAGCCTTCTGTAGCGCAGGGATTGAGGGGGAGCCATGGAGTTGACAAACTAGGGGAGTAAAACTTAACTCTCTGGGGCTGGTAAAAAAGGGACACACACACACACACACACACACACACACACACACACACCTTGAGGGTCTTTCTATCATTTCTCTCTCTCTCTCTCTCTCATCTCTTTATTTCTTTTCTTACCTCTATCTAGATTTATCCTTTATCATTAATTTTTCTCTTACAGCTATGTAACCCAGCAAAATCTCCCAGGCAATATAAAAATTACAATGTGGTTTACATTCTACTTTTCAAGTGAATGACTATAATGAATACAGGTGAAAAATAAGATGTTTTTCATTTCCCTTACATGATAAAACATTTTATGTATCACAAGTGAAAAACAAATTATTCCCAAGAACCCACATACATTCATGTCCAAGCAATTTGTTATAGATTAACAGAGTGTAAGCAAGCAAGGTGTTTTTCTCAGCCAGTTCTTTTACTGGCAGACTGCATTTTATCATTACAAGGAAAGGGTCAATCACTTTATTATTTATTTTAAATTGTAATCTTATAAAAATCTTAAAAGAATCACATGTAAACTTTTATGTAGGCAGAAGTTTTCTGTCCCACCAGAACCTCCCAAATACCCAGCAACTGCTTCCCAAATTACCACACAGAGACTTATATTAATTATAAATGTTCAGCCAGTAGCTCAGGCTTATTACTATTACACTTAAATTAACTCATAATTCTTATCTATATTTAGCCATGCGGCGGGTACCTTTCTTCACTACGACATTCTCATCTTGCTCCCTCAGCATCTGGCTAGTGACTCCTGACTCTGCCTCCTCTTTCCCATCATCCTTAGTTTGGTCACCCCACCTATCCTTCCTGCCTGGCTACTGGCCAATCAGTGTTTTATTAAACCAATTTGAGTGACAAATCTTTACAGTGTACAAGATTATTCCACAGCACTTTTATATATGAAAAACAACCAGTCAGCTCTACTTTCAATCCTTAGGGTACATACCCACTCATTAACAATTTTTTTATATCAGGAAGCTGAGGGCAGAAATGGATACAAGAAATTAGTCATCACTTTTGATCACCAACCCATCCTAGCAAGAAAGGCACAGCAGCTAATAATAACCAGGCTGTCCTTGTTCTTGTTTCTAGACTTCAGCGAGTTCCTCACTCAACTATGTGCCTTTCTAAATCTTAAATTGTTCTCTAAGATTTGCTATCTCAAAGCCATTAACAAAAACATCTTAACTTAACATTAAGTCATTATTTAAAGCTTTGTTTTAGCTGTTATGCACACTGAAAACTACGAACACATCTCTCAACATTAAGATGAGAAGAACTTGAGCTAGCTTCTGGGACACAGTTGTTTTCCCTTATCCATTAACCTAAGCCACAGTCTATACGGCTCCTCAAGAGAAACTCATAAGTCCTAGCTGTGTGACACTTCCTTGTTCTTATTTTCTGTCCTCTGCAGTTCCTGCTTTATTGGGGTGAGGAGAACACCATATCCTGTCTTTACCTTTATTAATTTTCCCACTAAACTAACCTCTGTCACAATCATTTCAATCATCAAAATTCTATTTACACTGACACTATTATTGTATAAAATCATTGTTTCAGTTAATCAGTACAGCTTAGGAGGAAATCATCTTCATAGTAATTCACAGATAAAAATGTCAATAGAACGGGATATTTCCATGAGATAATCACACTACATTAAAGGCAATGGGGGATTCCCCACACACACCCATTCACACCATGTCAGATACCAGAAAACAAAACAAAACAAAACAAAAAACAGCAGCAGCATGTAGCAGGAATCTTAAAAGTTCTTATGAATAAAATCAAACCCGAGGCCAGTTATTGGGGTCCATGCTGGTAGATCAGAGAGACAGAACAAGCCACAGCTATCTCACCTCGCCGGATCCTCAGCTGGTCTTGTCTCCTCAGACTGGAGGCCTCTGAGTCCTCATCCTCATCCGGAATGGGTCTCAGCTGAACTACTGCTCAAAAGCCTGAATGCTTAACCAGCCAAAGTCTTCTAGTTTCTGGTCCTCACGCCTTATATATCTTTTTGCTTTCTACCACCACTCCCTGGGATTAAAGGCTGGCTTTCTGGGATTAAAGGCGTGTGTCACCATGCTTGGCTATTTCCAATGTGGCCTTGAACTCACAGAGATCCAGAGGGGTTTCTATCTCTGGAATGCTAGGATTAAAGGTGTGAGTGCCACCATTTTCTAGCCTTTGTATTTAGTGGCTGTCTGTTCTCTGGCCCCAGATAAATTTATTAGAGTACACAATATTTTGGGGAACACAATACCACCACAGCAGCAAACATGCAAAGACATAGCAGTAGCAAGAGACGTTCCTGAGCCAGAGCCCTCGGGCCTTGCCTAGCCAAGATTCACCCATTGGTACTTTGCTTTCTGGCGGGCTGATCTGCTGAAGTCAGTTGCCATCTACTGCTCCTCTGACATGACCACCAGCAGAAGAGGACAGCCAGTGTCAACTTCTGGCCATCATATCTATGAACACACATTGGTGCACACACATACACAAATACACACACACACACACACACACACACACACACACCTCACAAGCACACAAAGGAAGAAAGGGGAGAGAGAAAGAGAGAGAGAAAGGGAGGGAGGGAAAATGAATAAGGAGAATAAAGAAGGCGAAAGAGTCCATCGCTCATTTAACACATATCTATTGTGCACCTACCATGGGGACAGATCCCATGTTTGGTGGCTGAGATGGTGGAGTCAGGTGTGACCCCTTCTCTACAGGAACTTACTGTGTTTGGAGAACAGGGCCACACCCATGCATTCACTGCATCCATCCATGTTTGCTTCCACCCATTTATTGCATCCATCACTCCACTGCATGCCTGCTGCACTCCAGGACCTTATGCACACACTGGGACACAGTAGTGAAGCAGCTGGACAGGGTCCTCAGCCCAAAGCTTCCATTCTACTTTGCATGGTGTGATAAATGTAACAAGATGGGGCCCCCAGGTGCTACTGGTACATTTTGGAGATATGTGTCTCCATATCCCAGGGTGCTCAGGGAAGGCTTGTTGGTGGAGTGAGGGATGTGGGACATGTGAAGAAGGGCCAGGCTATATCCAAGCATAGGAAGCCATGCACAAGAACCCAGTGTCCCATGCCCCAGGGACCCACAGAGTGTAGAAACACCAAGGAGTTGTGCCTGGGCGGAGGCTTTGGTGTTGAGCAGACACCCCCCCCCCCAATTTGTCAGGGAATGGCACAGGCTCTAACCCGGTGGTTCTCAACCTTCCTGATGCTGTGACCCTTTAATACAGTCCCTCATGTTGTGGTGACCCCCAACCATAAAATTATTTCATTGCTACTTCATAACTATAATTTTGCTACTGTTATGAATTGTTATGTAAATAGCTGAGATTCTATCGCAAGGGGGTCATGACTCACAGGTTGAGAACCACTTCTCTCAGAAACTAAGACCTGAGTAGGCTGGCCAGTCAGCACATTTTGTCACTAACAGAAGCTAATATAGAGGGGAAAGTAAGTCTAATTTTATTATGTCTCATTGAGAACAACAGCTCCCCTCCAAGCCTACTGCTGGAGACAGCAGTGACTCCTTCTTCTCCTGAACCCTTTTACCTAGCCCGTATTGTAGAGGGGCCACCACATCCCTTTGATGCCCTGAAGTACACACAGGTGTGCTGGGTGCCAAGTGAGCCCATGCATTGGGCATCTGACAGGTGAGCAGCTGGAGTGGGTTTAAACAAATGTACATATCATGGGGATCTCACATTGGGATGCCTGGCCCACTCATTCCCATGTGTGCGGCTCTCTTACTGTTCAGATGCTAGTTGCTGCAAAATGAATACGTGGTGCTCTTTAAAACTGATGGAAGCAGAGACACGCCAGTCCTCCCTTCTCCAGACCCGAGCAAGATCAGGGAGGTAGACGGGTCAGGAGTCTGGAACCCTTGTAGCCAGGGACACGCTGACAATGTGGGACCATGACTGAGAATGGCTGATGACTGTTTTGTGCCTTGAGCAGATCCCTATGGACCCACAAAGCAATGACCCAAGTCAGTCAGACAAACAGGACGTTCTGTGCCTGTGCTTCAGCCCGTCAGAAGAAACCCTGATCGCCAGCACCAGCAAGAACCAACTCTATACCATCACCATGTCTCTGACAGAGATCAGCAAGGTGAGCTTCTTCCAAGGGCATCAGTCCCCTTCCAGTCCGCACTGGGATGCCCAGCAGGGGATGCTCACCATGTGGATAGGGTTTCATGCAAAGCTGTGTGGCTTATGCGTGCTGTTCATACAAGCAAACAGAAAAGCTGAGTGTGCAGAAGTGCTGTGGTGTCGGGGGATGGGAGTGCAGCCTTGATGTAGCCTATCAAATCCAAACCCCACATACCTGCTGGCAGTAGCGCTTTCAAGGAATTTAATCTACTACCATACTTACTCAGGGCCCAAAGATTTCTATATAATCTTCGTGGTTGTTTTTTCAATTGTTTTGGAGCTGCAAAGGAAACTACCATAAAACACTCCAGACATCATAACAAAAAAAGCACCCTGTTCGCTGCACACTTCAAAGTCTGTAAAATATCAGTTTAGACCTGTGTTCCCTAGCAGCATGGACTCAAATATACAAAGGGAAGACAATAGACCACCTATAACCTCAGTTGAGGATTTTTTTTTCCCCAGAGCTGAGGACCGAACCCAGGGCCTTGAGCTTGCTAGGCAAGCACTCTACCACTGAGCTAAATCCCCAACCCCGGTCTTTTTTTTTTTTTTTTTTTTTTTTTTAAGATTTATTATGTATACAGAAGGGGGCACCAGATCTCATTACAATGGTTGTGAGCCACCATGTGCTTGCTGGGAATTGAACTCAGGACCTCTGGAAGAGCAGTCAGTGCTCTTAACCTCTGAGCCACCTCTCTAGCCCATCAGTTGAGGATTTTAACATATCCTTTTCAGTCATATTTTGGGGGATGTTCTTATTGCTGTCTTTGCTTTTTCTGAGACAGGGACTCAAACAGCCCTGGTAGCTAAGAATGGCCTTGGGGTTCTGGTTTTCCTGCCTCGACCTCTATTGTGCAGGCATCACCTCTCGAGTTTATACCGTGCTGGGGATCGAACCCAGGATTTCATGGATATGCCAGGCAAGCTCTCTACCCACTGAGCTCCGTCTCTAGCCCAGTGGTGGTTTATAGTAGCCTTGTTATTCAGAGCTGAACAACCAGTACTGTAGTTAGTTATAGTTATAGGACACATTCATCACCTCCTAAAGAGAACAGCCCGTACCCTTAGCTGCCGTCCTCCACCTCCCTCCCACCTCAACCCTAAGCAAGTGCTAATCTATTTTATACATCATAGATCTGCTTTTTCTGGATACTTTATATAAACAAAATCAAACAGATATGGACACAGTTGCAAGACTGTCACCAGTGAGGACCAAGTAGTCAAACCCATGAGCCTATGAGGGGCATGTCACATTCAAACCATGAGGTTTGAAAAGGAAAATATGGGGCTGGAGAGGTGGCTCAGCAGTTAAGAACACTGGCGTTCTTCCCGAGGACCTCGGTTCGATTCCCAGCACCCACATGGCAGCTCATAACTGCCTGTAACTCCAGTTTGAGGGGATCCAACACCTTCACACAGACATACATACAGACAAAACACAAATGCACATGGAATAAATAAATTTTAAAAGAGAAAATAGTATGAAATAGTTGTCGTGGAAATTCAGAAAGTAAACACATTGCAGAGCATAAGCAGAGCATACTAAATCCCCACTGGAGGATCCTGGCCGTGGATTCTGAGGGAGACCATGAGCTTGCCGGGCTGGCTCCCTCTCATTCCACAGCTCCTGGGCCTAGAGGGAGAAAAGAATTGCTTCCCTTGTGGGGAAAAAAGGGGGCGTGTCTGAGTATGTTTAAAAGCTACTAAGAATTAGCCGGTAGAAACACTGTTGCCAAACATACCGGGCAGAAGGAGTGGAGAAGCACCACTCTGTCTCAGACCGGGTCACAGGAGGACGTGGGAGTGTGGAGATTTATGCGTGGGAGAGTACAAGAGTGGGTGGGAATTGTCATCTCAGCCTTTCTTTGTCTTGGCGTGGGAACAGACCTAGCGTGTGTTCACCTCATTCAGTTTTCCACCATCACTTCCGTCTGTCCTTAGAGAAAATGCCTCTGAGGACAGACATTTGTAACACCCAACGATCACATGCTACAGTCTCCTGGGGAGGAATTGGGCATTGCTTATTAAGATGCTTGAAAACATTCACAGCATTTGACCCCAGAAATGTATCCTAAGGTAGTAATGAGAGATACACAAAGACATGTAAGGACATTCAGTCTGTAGTGTACTCTCAAGTAACAAAGTTAGAAGCCGCACAAATGTTCCCGCAGAATCAGATGGTTAAAGCCTATGACACTAGACTTGTGTTGTCATTAAGATAAGAAAATTTTAAAGTTTTGTTTATTTATATGGGTGTTTTGCCTGCATGTATGTCTTTATACCGTGTGTGTGTGTGTGTGTGTGTGTGTGTGTGTGTGTGTGTGTGTGTTGCTATAGGAGAATAAAAGAGGGCATCAGATCCCATGGAACTGGAGTTACAGACCATTGCAAGCTGTCATGTGGGTGCTGGGGCTCAAACTTAGGCCCTCTGGGAGAACAGCCTGTGATCTTAACCACTGAGCCATCTCTCCAGCCCCTAAAATTATATATATACATATATGTATGTAATATTTTAGTAACTATTCGAAGATTTCATAAAGATTTCAACAAATCTTGATCATATTCACACCCCATTTCTCCCCCCAGGTCCTCCCAGATCCCTCCCCTACATCTCCCTTCCTGTCAGTTTTTGTTTGTCCATCTATTTTGTTTTGTTTTTCAAGACAGGGTTTTCTCTGTGTAGCCCTAGATGCCCTGGAACTCACTCTGTAGACCAGGCTGGCCTCGAACTCACAGAGATCTGCCTGCCTCTGCCTAGGATTAAAGGCGTGAGCCACCACACCCAGACTGTCCCCCTTTTTTTTAAAGAAGAGACTGTCTCGAAACACACATCCTGATCCTCTGGCTCTTACAGTCTTTTCGCCTCCTTTTCTGTGCTATTCCCTGGGCCTCAGGTGTGGGGGTTGGGTTGTAGATGTATAGGTGGAGGCAGACACACCACGGTCAGTTGTTCTCTGCATTTTGACCATTGTGGGTTTCTGTAATGTTCTCCATTGTCTGCAAAAAGAAGGTTCTTTGATGTCAGGTGAGAGCCGCACTTACCTGTGGGTATAAGGGTCAGTGTTTAGAATACAGTTAGAACCCTGTCTCGAAAAACCAAAAAAAAAAAAAAAAAGAATACAGTTAGAGATTATACTGATTCAGGAAAAAAAAAAAAAAGGCAGTAATAGGCTCTCCTCTAGATTCCATGGCCTCGCCAATATTTTAAAATAACAGTATCTTAGGAAAACCACATGGAACATCGAAACAATTTGCCTTAGCAGGATTTCTGTGTGCACAGGTCAGATACTAATTCACGCTGAAGGACACAGGCAGCCCTGGGCTCACCCTGCTGGCTCTCATTTTGTGTGGTTTCTCCAGGGAGAGCCTGCCCATTTCGAGTACCTGCTGTACCCACTGCACTCGGCGTCCATCACTGGCCTAGCTACCTGCATCCGTAAACCCCTCATTGCCACCTGTTCCCTGGATCGCTCCATCCGCGTCTGGAATTATGAATCAAAGTAAGGAGGGCAAGGCTCTGCTACTACCGTGTGTACAGAATGCCAATCATTAAGCCTGTTTATGCAGTGTTTTCATTAGAGAGGTTTCCAATGCAATGACCTAGAAGCTTCCAGCTGGAAAAGCCTTGTTCTAAAAACCGAATTAGCCGGGTGGTGGTGGCACACGCCTTTAATCCCAACACTCGGAAGGCAAAGTCAGGCAGATCTCTGTGAGTTCGAGGCCAGCCTGGTCTACAAAAAGAATTCCAGGAGAGGCGCAAAGCTACACAGAGAAACCCTGTCTCTAAAAACCAAAAAAAAAAAAACAAAAAACAAAACCAAATTAGTCAGCTGTCTCCCAATCCCGTGTGGGCTAGAAAATTATTTTCTGGTTTATTAAATGTTTGCTATACGCCAGACCTCTACTAGACTCTAGGAACAGAGGTAAACATTCCACACTAGCTCACCCTCATCCGTTAATGCCTCTGTCCCTCCCGCTCTCCTGTCCCATCCCTTTCTCAGCTCCTCTTGCTGCAGCGTTCTCTCCAGACTTTTGGCTCCTCCTCTTTTTCCTCCTTACTGTCCCAACCCTCTCCAGCCCCCTAAAATGATAGGATCTCCAAACCCAAACTGCACCCAAATTCTTCTTTACTCTTGTGTACAAGGGACCGCTGGAAAAAATTACTTAATATTCTTTGTAATTCTGGGGTTGTGTGTTCAGTACTAGATGGTAATTTGACCAGTTTTCCTGTTGGCTGTTCTCAGTGCCCAGCGTTATCTTCAAGCAACCAGAATCCCAAAAACAGTGATTGCAAGCAATAAAATAACTCAGATACACAAAAACAAATAAAATGGGGGAGCATGAGAGGGTTAGAGACTCAGCTCATAACTCAGTAATGGCCTTTCTCACAGCACGCTGGAGCTGTTTAAGGAATACCAAGAAGAGGCCTACACCATTAGCCTTCACCCCTCTGGACACTTCATCGTGGTGGGCTTTGCTGACAAACTCCGTCTTATGAATCTGCTCATCGATGACATCCGTCCTTTCAAAGAATATTCTGTCAGAGGATGCAGGGAGGTAAAGACCATGGGACCAAAGTCTGTCTTAGGAGCTTTGGAGATGTAAAACAGTAGCCGGTGCGTGGTTCTGTCCATGCTTTTCTACACCCACCCAAATAATATGCTGGACCTAAAGCCTTGTGGGATTCCATATGTGATAGGGCTGGGCATCTTGGTTAAGATTAGAGAAGAAAAGCAACCCCAAGATGAGCATCCCAGCTGGGAGGGTAAAAGTGAGGTTGTTTGTGAGGGAGCCAGGGAAGCAATGTCAACAGTGGGATGCAGGTACAGCCCATCAGCTTTCCCTCAGGTGGCTTGAAGAAGCAAGACAGTGATGGTAGAGCATCCCATTCCCCAGCCTGAAACGGTGCCGTTGCAGACACCGTGGGGCCAGTTCTGGGACAGAGCAGTGTAATGACCAGCAGACGAGGCAGCATCAGGGTATTGGCGCCATGAGCTACAGGAGTGTTGGTGGTGTCTGGAAGCAGCACCTCCCCACCCCCACCCCACCCAGAGCCCCGGGCTCCACTCAGATGCCCCCCTTTCTTGCTCCCTCCCTCCCTGTAGTGTGCCTTTAGCAACGGAGGGCACCTCTTTGCTTCGGTCAACGGGAATGTGATTCACATTTTCACCACCACAAGCCTGGAGAACATCATCAACCTGAAAGGCCACACGGGGAAGGTAAGTCAGTGGCCAGTGGCCAGGGTGACAAGGGCCACTGAGACATGTACTGTGCTAGCCAAGGGGGTCTCCTTTCCTGACGGGGCTCACAAAATACCTGCAAAGGCAAATTGTAACTGGATCAATGAAAGAAAAGTATGTGGGTGCTGAAGAGGTAGGCTCAATGTAGGCTGTGATGTCTGCAAAGGCTTGGTCCTGGGGGCAGTGAGTAGGGGTTACCCAGACAGGGCTGGTGGTGATAGCCATTGCATATGAGAATATAAACCCAGCTGGGCGGTGGTAGTGCATGCTTTTAATCCCAGCACTCAGGAGGCAGGGGTAGCTGGATCTCTGTGAGTTCGAGGCCAGCCTGAGCTACAGAGAGAGTTCCAGGATAGGCTCCAAAGCTACACAGAGAAACCCTGTCTCAAAAAAAAAAAAAAAAAAAATAAGAGAATATAAACCCCACAGACAGATGGAGTATCAGAGGCACTGAAGAGTTTGTGGGGCAGGGTGGTGGTGGCACATGCCTTTAATCCCAACACTCAGGAGGCAGAGCCAGGAGGATCTCTGTGAGTTCAAGGCCAGCCTGGTCTACAGAGTGAGATCCAAGACAGGCACCAAAACTACACAGAGAAACCCAGTCTTGAAAAAGAAAAAAGAAAAAAAAAGAGTTTGTGGAGATGGAACATGGGTATCAGGTGTCATGACACACAGGTGAACTGAAATTGGAGAGGTTTACAGGGCCCCCAATGCATAGAACCTTTAGATCTTCTAACATATATCTTTTAGAGGTGAAGACAGGATTATGACGCCAAAAGACAGCCGGGCAGTGGTGGAGCATGCCTTTAATCCCAGCCCTCAGGAAGCAGAGCCAGGTGGATCTCTGTGAGTTCAAGGTCAGCCTGGTCTACAGAACGAGATCCAGGACAGGCACCAAAACTACACAGAGAAACCCTGTTTCGAAGCGGGAAAAAAAGATGCCAGAAGATTTAAATGGGACTAGACATTTTCACCAACAGGAGCCATTAGGTCAGGAGACTGGTTACAGGAAAAGCAAATGTTAAAGACAGTAGCAGCCAGTCTACATATGTGGAGAGAGGGGAAGCTGGGGATGAGTCTGCGTTCAACCGAAGTTAGAGGTAATGCTGTGAGTTTACGGCTTTTGATGCAGGAAGAGGTAGGCAGATCCAAAAGGAGAGGTGTAGGCAGGTGTTCTATGCATTGAAAGGGAACTTAAGGCCAATTCTATACAGTTTCTTCCCCACAACACATTAAATCAGTTTCAAGGCCAGTCTTACCCTTACCAAAGAACAGACAAGACAGTCCAAAAGAAGAAAGACACTGCAGAGCTATACCCGTGGTGAACACGGACTGAGAAATCTCAAGACAGCAGAACACCGAAACTTACCAGCATACAGTTGTTACAGAGTGTGACCCACGGGCTTTTCCCTGGGAATGCAAGGCTGGTTTGACATGGAAAACCAACCAGTGTGATCCACTGCATTAACAGGCTAACAGGAAAACAGCTTCAAACGCTTTCATCTCCAGTGTATGTATCTTATTTATTTTTGTTTAACTTTTTATTGGGTGTGGGGGGGTGGCATGAGTGTGGAAATCTGAAGAGGGTCAATTCTCTCCTTCTATCATGTGAGTCCCTGGGATCAAATTCAGGTTGTCAGAGTTGACTGACAGCATGTTCACCCCCTAAGCCATCTACTGGCCCTGTATCTTATTTTTAAAAGTCAATCTCACTGGCCTGTATTTTATTTTTTGTTGCACATCCTATAATACATTGTGGTGGTTGGGTGGTTGTGTGGTTTTGAGACAGGGTCTCACCATGTAGCCCTGGCTAGCCTGGAACTTGTAGGCCAGGCTGGCCCCAGACTCACAGAGATTCACCTCCCTCTGTCTCTGGAGTGCTAGGATTAAAGGTGTGTGCTGCCACACCTGGTTTATAATACACTGTTTTGATCGCTACTCTGTGTGACTTTATTGTGTCTTTTCAAATAGCTGAAAGAAACAGATGAATTTGTAAAATTTGTAAAAATTTTAATATGAACTTTCCATATGTTAGAGAGTAAAGAAAATGTACTCTGCAATCATGCTGTCTCTTGGTGGCTTATGAAATTATCACTGTGTTTTCTTTGGTGTGATGTCATATTGTCATCAGCGATCAACTACCTCTGGTCTAAAGAACTTCCTTTGGCATTTTTTTTTTTTTTTTTTTTTTTTTTTTTTGGTTTTTCAAGACAGGGTTTCTCTGTGTAGCTTTGTGCCTTTCCTGGAACTCGCTTTGGAGACCAAGCTGGCCTCGAACTCACAGAGATCTGCCTGCCTCTGCCTCCCGAGTGCTGGGATTAAAGGCGTGCGCCACCACCGCCCGGCCCCTTTGGCATTTCTTGAAAGGCATGTCTTCCGGGCAATCAGTTCTCTAGTTTGTGTTTATCTGGGGATTCATTAATGTGTCCTTCATAATTAAAATAGACATTTAGTTTTGCTAGACATAAAGTGATGGTTCTTGTTGTGACTATCAGTGCTTCAAACACCTCCCACTGCCTCTGGCTCTCCCTCCGGATTTTCTGACAGAAGCCAAATGGTATCTTGGGCTGTCACTAGTGTAGACCAGTTGACTTTCTCTCAGGTTTTCATGTTGTTGGCTTGCAGGATTTTGACTGTGGTGTGTCTGGATGCCCATCTCTTTGTGCTTCTCCTACTTGAAATGTACTGTAGTCCTTGGATGCGTGCGTTCATGTTTTTCAGCAAGTTTTGACTGCTTTCAGAATTACATACTTATTTGTAACTCTTTCCTGATGCTCTTCTCTCTCCTCCTGGTACTCTCGACCCACATCTGCTGGTGTACGTGATGGTTGTCCAGGGCTCTCTTGGTCTCCATTAGATTTTCTTAAACATCTCTGGTTTTTCAGATTGCGTGATGGCTTTTGATCTGCCTTCACGCTCCCCTGCTCAGATCTTCCGTGGAGCCCCTCTAGGGACATTTTCACTTTGGCAATTACACTTTTCAACCCTGGGGTGTCCATTAGAGTTTCTAAAAATGCTCTCTCTCCCTTTGGCATCGCCAACTTGATGAGACGCATCATCGCTTCTTTTAATTCCTCAAGCGTGGCTTCTGCACTCCTTTGGATGTGTTTACATCAGCTGAGTCTTTGCTGGTCCGGGCACCGTCCAGGACACCTCCGTGCCCACGCCTGTCGTCTTCTTTTCGGGGCACGGTGTTTCTGAGGGCTTTGTTGGTTTGCTTCGTGTGTGTTTCCTGGCTTCTTATTGGCTGGCTATTCTAGGCACTATATTGCAACAATTCTAGATCTATATTCCCGAGAGCTGGTGGTAGGCGGGTAAGTTGGTGGGATGACGGACTGCTTATTTGCTCAGTGGAGGAACTAATTTTGTAAAGCCTTTTTCCTATGCAGTGGGCAGCCTTTAATGTCCGTACTTAGAATTTTTTTCTTACCTTTTTTTCTTCTTTTTCGATTTGAGCCTTCGGTTTGCCTGTGGATGGCCTAAGGCACTTGTTAATTATAGGTTTCCCATAAGTCCACTTAGATTCCCCATAAGCCCATGTAGATTTCCCATAAACCAACTTAGCTGCTTTGATTTTTAGCCTTCACTCCTAGGTGTGGGGGGGCCTTGGCAGCTGCTTTAGGCCACGAGGTTTTCGGCTCCATGGTCTGCAGAGATGGGCAGTTTGGATGTGCCCTCTCTGGTTTTGCCTGACAAGGCACAGCCTTAGTCAGGAACATAATCTTCCATGCTGCCAAGAGTGAGTGCCACTTTACATGTTAAGCCTGGGTTCTTGGAAGGTGCCCTTGAGTGAAGGAACTCACTGTTCAGTGTGTGGTCAGATGTTGTATGGAAGCCTGTTGTCCCAGAGAGACTTCTGCCTGAGTCAGTGGGTCTTCAGGTAGCTTAGAAAATGCCTTTGTATTTCCTACAACCTGCTCCCATCGCTGCCCAGTGGATGCACCCCGCCGCAGGCACACAGCCTTGTAGCCCCCGGTGACCATCTCTTTCCCACGATCTCGCTACTGAAATTCAGCCGCTCTGCTGGCTTTTTCCTATGTCATAGTTACCAGCCTCCCCTTTGATCTCTCACCAAGATCTCCACTGTTTCAGATGTGCCCATAAGCACAGAGGTCTCCAGAAGCTGTTGTAAATAAAGTCAGTCCCTGGCTGCCACGGAGTGCTCTGTCTCAGTGGCTGCATTTCCCTGATGCAAAGCCCTTACATCGCCACGCCCTGAACCTGCTTTCCCAGCAGTGGCACCCCTACTTTGAGTGGAAGCTGCAGGGTAGGGGCAGGGTGGCAGGAACCCCTGATCTTTACCTGGTCCTCATAGTGAGGAATCTCCACCAATAAGCGCACTGGGGCGTCAGCAGTCAGGTACCGTTACTCTTGGCCTGTCTGCAATTGGAGTGGAGCTCTCCCTGAGAGACTGGCTGAGGGAAAGGAACCAACTATCATGGCCATGCCTGTCTGCACCTCTGCATCCTGGGGATAACAAATGTCAGCCATCTTTCCTTCCCAGAGTGAAACCGTACTGAAGAGCAGAGGTGGCATGTTACCTCGGCAGCTGCTGCCCGGAGTCCACAGCAGTGGCTTTTCAGGTGGTACAGACACCACAGGCTCCTCATACAGAGACTGGGGAGATGTTCTTGGATGAATGTTTCTCCATTGTCCCATGCCCTTCAAACAGGTTTCCGGGGACTTTGATTGGTGCTCATGTGCATGTATGGTTGGTTGGTTGGTTTTGAAATAGGTTCTCTGACTAGCCTGCAACTCACCTAGCAGGTTAGGCTAGCTGGCAAGCACCAAGGATCCATCTGTCTCTGTCTCCTGGTCGCTGAGGTCACAAGAGTGGACCATTATGCCTGGCTTTTTTTTTTTTTTTTCCAATGTAGGTCCTGGGAGTCAAACTCAGGTCCTCATGCCTGCCAGGTGAGCGCTTCACCAACTGACTCGCGCCTCCAGCCCTAAGTGGTTGTTCTGATTATTTTTACCAGTTAACTTAGGTCACTGGGGCAACTAGCTGATACCCTAACTCCAGAAGTCTCTCCTTCTAGAAGTCTCAGAGCTGTTGTTTGCAGTTTCCTGTGAAT